>NC_059158.1:160656781-160959811 GCF_019923935.1 Bubalus bubalis
GACATTGGACACTGTTTAGAGTTAAGCTTTTCTGAGTGGCAGGTATCAATTTTTAAGATAATAACTTGTTAAAGTATAATCACATCTCAAATAGGGTCATGGTTTTTATGCTTATTTTAGAATACTTTGTTTTCATGATTTCCAGAAACTAAAGATCACCAAACAAACTTGCAAATTATATTCTAAGAATAATTACTTGTTAACAGGTATAAAATGGCAACTCAAACTGTACATATTTTTAAGTAACACAGATTGCTGTGCTGTGCTTAGTTGCTTTAGTCGTGTCCAACTCTTTGTGATCCTATGGATTGGAGACCACCAGGCTCCTCTGCCCATGGAATTCTCCAGGCAGGAATACTGGAGTGGGTTGTCATGCCCTCCTCCAGGGGATCTTCCCAACCCAGGGATGGAACCCAGGTATCCCGCATTGCAGGCAGATTCTTTATCATCTGAGCCACCAGGGAAGCCCAAGAATAATGGAGTGGGTATCCTATCAGTTCTCCAGGGGGTCTTCCCAACCCAGAAGTTGAACTGGGGTTTCCTGCATTGCAGGCGATTTCTTTACCAGCTGAGCTACCAGGGAAGTCTAGTAACACAGATTAACTGAACTCATTTAGCAAAATTAAAAACTCAGTATCAGTTTCTATGTATGTTTATCCTATTCAGTACTTCTAACAGCCCCCAGTTGTTGATAGAATTTTTCAGATGAGGACAATGAGGTACAGTAAGATTAAGTAAATTACCTGGGCCACGTAACGAATGAGTGATGGGACTGGAATTCACTCTTAGGTGGTCTGCCTGCAAAATCTGCCCTTAGCCACTGTACTGGGCTTCCCCATGAATTTGGTCCTCCCTCATCCTAACTCCCTTCACACTGCCTTCCTTGTTTACCTGAGTTCCCACCAGATTATAAACTCTGGATGCAGGACTCTATACTGCACACGGCTGTGAATCCAGCCCTGGAACTGGGCCAGGCAGACAACAGGTTCTTAAATAAGTGTTGGATGAATAAATGAATGAGTATTTAAAGCACTGTGAATTAAAAAATCTTTTTTATTAAAATATAGTTGACATAATATTGTGTTAGTTTCAGGTGTACTGCAAAGTGACTCAGTCATATATATATATATATATATATATATATATTTGATATAACACATGATATATCTTCCAAATATTCTCAGTAAAGTTTGGAGAGATGAAGAGATTGGAGGGCCTCTTTTAATAGGTCAAAGCAGAGATAGGTAAATGCTAACCTCATCTTTACACCCAGGCTAGTGTTGCCTGAGGATATGAAGACTATAGTTGATTATGTTCAGTAACAGATGGCCTGGGGGTAACAAAACCAGCCTATCAATTAACATGGTTGTGTAGGGTCAATGTGCAGAAGCAGAAGGGCCACGAAATAAAAAAGAATATTGTTCTCCATCATGAAACCCAGTGAACCTTGGGTCTTGGAAACTTGTGCTTGTTACGTGCCTATGTGTGGTGTGTTGGAAACATGGTCAGAGTCAAAGAAGATGTCAGTAGACAAGGGAATTGCTGTAAATCATTGCTGCTCTTCATAAAGAGATTGTGGCTGATTTGTGAATGTCTGTTGATTTTGGTCCCTTGAGGCCCCAGGAGCCTCTGTCATGGGTCCTAGATTATGTGACTTATGGGCTACCCAAACAAGTAGCCTGCAATAAAAGAGAATTTAATCGACACAACTACAGTTCTGGGAAATACATCAAATTTATCTTTTAATAAGAGTTTAGATATCGTTTTCCCCTCATTAAAATGAGTGGGGAGAGAATGCATAGGAAATTAAACCAAAGTGTTGAGGTGTGGGGAGTGGGGTGTGACTTCTAGAGGCCTTCAGGTTTGCCCTTTCTTGGGGCTTCTACCTTGGAGCTCTTTGGAAACACACACACACACACACACACACACACACATACACACAAAACCTTGCTCGGTAGATGAAGTCTCTTTGGATCCCCTTCACCTTAGCAGAGTTTTCCTCAAATTTGGGGCTGTTTCAGAGTCAAGAACTTTTATTTAGCTGGGTAACTGTGTTTGTGGAAGTCAGGAATGTTTTTTTTCCAAGCACAGGGGGAAAGAGTCAGGAAAGAAGATAAAAATTTCAAACATCTCATACTTCATTGGGAAAAATAAATCTTTATGTAGGCATTCTGAATCTTAATAGCAGGAGTCAATTCCCCAAACTTTCTGGCTCCAACTCTATCTGATATGACTTTCTATACAACAGCCATCTTCATTCTTGATATTGATTCAGCCCCTGGTGAGATCCTCCTTAATCAGATAGTTGCATAAAACTCTTCCTTCTCTACTGCTACTGCTTTGGCTGTCCTGAGTTTCTAATCTGTTGCTGACACCCTGCAGAGCTGCCTGCAACCCTGTCTTTTCCTCTGTTCCTCCCCATGCTTCTTCCTCATGCTGGTCCACAAAGACCGAGGGAAATGTCTGGTCAGTAGAACTGGTTGGAGGTGAGGGGTGAGGGGAAGAGGGCCCCTTCTCTTGCCTTTGTTATCACCACCCTGCCCCCATGTTTGATACCCTCCATAGCTTTCCCAGTCCCAACCCATCTGTTCATCCCTTCTGCTCATATTCTAGACCTCTCTCTGTGCCCATCCTAGTATCTGGCTTTGACTTCTATAATTATATACCTGGAATAGCTAAGTCTGAGACTGTATTTTCTTTTATATAGTGAGAAAAAAACAAACAAACAAAAAACCTTTTCTCTTTAATATAGCCTACCAGGACCTCTGTGCACACACACACACACACACACACACAAAAACCTTTCCATTCCAATCCTCTTTCTTGGCAAGTACCATCAGAGCCATGTTTAAACATTGCAGAGACTGCTATTATGCTGGGGATGTGAGGAAAAGAAAGAGGCCAGGATAATATGTCATGTCTACCACTGGCCATTGAAGGAGGAAACACCAGACTGGAAGGAACATATGACAAGGGGAAGGAGACACATTGCATTCGGGGATTTTCTTAAGGAAGAGAAGGGCACCTGGAGAGTTGAGCTTAGACTGAGGCTATTCCAAAGGAGGTAAGGTGTGGGAAATCCTTACTCACTCCCTTACCCTTTACCCTGCTTTCTTTCCTGCCTCAGTCTGGGGTTGTGCTGGTGATGGATGAGAGGGGATGGAGGGGATGGAGGAGAGGGGTTGCAGTGCCCTCTTTGCAGCAAAAGTGAGGGCTTGAGAGGTCTGGAGGGCCTGAGAGACCTGGAAGCCATGGATCCTGTTAGAAATAGTTTAGACATCCAGAGAAGAGGAATTCTCATATTGTGATCATCACAATTTGTTGATGTAGATTTTGAACTTTATATGATTATAGAATATATACTATGAGTAAACAAACTTCCTGAGGGCTTCCCTGAGAAACAAAATATGTAGCAGTTGTGCTGTCCTGAGTTCTAAACAGTTGGCTTTCCAGAGAAAAAAACATTTCTAACTCAGAGGCTGCCTGTGACAGGCAAAATAACACCTCTAAACAAGATGGCCCATGTATCATTGTGTGTAGTCTCTGGGTCATGTCTGACTCTCTGTCATCCTTTGGACTGGAGCCCACCAGACTCTTCTGTCCATGGGATTTTTCAGCCAAGAATACTGAAGTAGGTTGCCATTTCCTTCTCCAGAGGATCTTCCTGACCTAGGGATTGAACCTGCGTCTCCTGTGTCTCCTGCATTGGCAGGTGGGTTCTTTACCCATTGAGCCATCAGGGAACCCCATACCTCAAAAGAGATAGTACAGATTATTATTTTTTTGGATATATTATCTTTTTACTTCTGCATATACTTTTGGGAAAAGAACATTTTTCTTTTTAAATTATTTAAATATTTATTAAAATACTTAGATATTTATGATTATACTACCAATTTGGCTATTTTACTTAATATTTATGACTGTACTACCAATTTGCCTCTTTTGAGAAAAAAATTAATAGACATACTCCAGCTAATCAAGAGTTGAATTAAAACCAGGGGCACATTTATTATGAGGTAAGGCCTCATGCAAAGCCCCAGGCATGTAAAGTACATGAAAGATATTTAACCATACTGGTTAAGACCACTGTCTCTGTCCACTCTGGCATTAAATTGTGCCAAGTGAGTCTGGGTGGGCCTGAGCCATTTTTTTTTTTCTAAATATGCATTCATGTTCATACCTAATACCTAATTTTTGTTCATTCTTTCAGCAAATATTTATTGAGCATTAACTATATGTCAGACATAATGCTAGAGAATGGGGATCATAGTGAATCCTTTACTTTAGATATGCATCATTCCTCTGATAAACCATATTTAGTAAATTGTTATCCAGCTTCTGTTTAAACTTTTCAGTAAGAGAATTTCCTATCTCACTTTGCTCTTCAATCAATATCCAACAAATACAACAAGAAATATATGGCTCAACAAAATGTATTCCACATTTCCACTGCAAAAGAGACAGAACTGTTAATGGTAACATTCTTTTTTTTTCTTTTAGTAGCTAATACCTAATTTTGTATTTGCAATTTGATATTCTGTTTCTTAAAGAGCTTCCCAGATTTTTTATAAGATTCATATTCTTGAAAATCTTGATTTGCTGTAATCAAAATCAAGAGGAGTATTTTTTAAATACTTAAACTGATAGTAAAGGTTCCTATGAGCAAAGAAAGAAGTAAAATGAAGTAGTTCTTTGAAATATGCTAAAACCTTATTAGAGATTTATAGATATTTCCAGAAGAATGTAAGAATATTTTATGTTATGTGGTGGAGCATTCAGAATGTTGTCTTTTTCAGGATTAGGCCACCATTTAAGACCTACTTTCAAAATTCTTCTCCTCTCCTAATCCATTCTGAAGTCATTCAATCTGCAGGCCAGCTGGGGTTATAACTGCCTATTTACACTGAATAGTTTTCAGAGTACAGTTCATTGAAAGTTTTTCTTTAAATCTTTTCTACTCAAAGTGTGGTCCATGAATCAGCAACATCTCCTGGGAACTTGGTCAAAACTCAGAATCTTCTAACCCCAGATCTACTGAACCAGAATTTACATTATAACAAGATTTCTATGAATTTCTTCCACACCTTAAACATTGCTCTAAATGCCTGCTGCGGTTTTGAGATCAAGACTACTTAGAAATTGATTGTTTCTTTGAATTTAGATAAATATGATGATCTTCCTGTTGGAACACAACATAAAATTTATCCCAGAAGTCTGAGCCTTTTATGGTTATTATATTAAATTCAAAACTGCACACTCTGGTTAATTTCTTTTCCTCTCGAATTTCTGGTCTCCTCTCCTTTCTCCCCAGTTTTCAACATGAAGAAGGAGGTCTCTCGGTGTCAATCTTTCAATCTTCCATACAAAAGAATAACAAGCAAATCCAGTGGAAGGCACATACTGTGTCTTATCCTTCTCCCTGTGGCTCCAGCAATTGCCAATGGTTTTCATGGCCTCTCTAATGTTTCTCCTCCTTTGTTCTCTAAATTGACAATGGAGCTTTTAAAAGTTGATATTGTAAAGTTTAAAAAAAAAAAACCAGAGTGAAGTAAGTCAGAAAGAGAAATATAAATATTGTATACTAATGCATATATATGGAATCCAGAAAGGTGGTACCAATGAATTTATTTGCAAGGCAGCAATGGAGAAAATGACATGGAGAACAGATGAATGGACACGGGGAGAGAGTGAGATGTATGAAGAGAGTAACATGGCAACTTATATTACCATATATAAAATAAATAGCCAATGGAAATTTCCAGAGTATGTCTCAGGGAACTCAAAGGAGCTCTGTATCAACCGAGAGGGGTGGGATGGGGAGGGAGATGGGAGGGAGGTGACATTACATACATCTATGGCTGATTTATGTTGAGGTTTGACAGAAAACAATAAAATTATGTAAAGCAATTATAAAAAAAAAAAAGTTGATATTTTCAGATCACAGAGAGGGCTGCAGTGAGGTAAGAACTGGGAGCAAGTTTGACATCTGACTTGTTCTGAAACACACATTCCTGCTTGCTCTGCGCTCCCACACCATATTGCTTATTCCTCTATTAGCAGTGCTTTTTTCCTTCTGTCTTTTATTATATTCATTATACGCCTGCCTCACCAACTGGATAATAAACTCCTTGGGGGCAAAAAGAATCCATATTCATTTTTTCCCTTCCATCACATCTACATTTAGTACAAAACCTTATAGTACTGCATGCTTAGTAAATTCATGTGTCAGAAATTTACTATATACATATCTGTGTATGTATTGCCAATATCTCACTTTTTAAAATTAGATTTGTGGTTGTGGAGACATCAATGATTATGACTTGTAGATTAGAGATAGGAATTGAGCAATAAGTCTTGGTTATTGACTAGCAGAATGTAAAAGTTATTACTTCCTCAGCCCCAGTTATAGCAGATGGACTATAGCACTCTAAAATTTGATCTAGTAGCATTCATTAAAATCTGTGAATGAACCAGATGGTAAAGGGTTGTACTGGGGAGAGTGAATTTTAGAAGTGATAAAACAATAATTTTCTGATAACTTTTTTTCTTTTTAAATTTTATGACCTTTCAGAGAGTTTCTCCCATCCTTCACGATTTCACATCATCTATAAGTAACAAAGAGACAAGGTGGCTTCCCCAGTTTAAATCTTGGCTCTGTTTCTTGCTAGCCCTGAAGCTGCTTTGTGTTTCCATTCATTTTTTTTTTTTTTTGTAAATTAAAAGAAAATAAAAAACAATGATGAATTTTCATAGAGCAGTATCTGACACATAATAGGTGATACATACATGCTTGATGTTGTTATTATCCTTCAATAAAAAGAATAAACACAACAATCCTGCAGTTCGGCTTAGAAGTGCAAACACCTGCATATTTTGAATATCCATTATGATTCTGAGGGTACACACTGACAGACAATCCCATCCATTCAGTCAAAACTTTATCCAGTGGGCTGAACACTATTTTTTCACAAATCTGGAGCTTCTCCGCGAGGCTATGAGTTCTAGTGTGTTTCGTTTTTGGTTCCTGTTCTTGGCTGATGTAAGTGGCATCCAGCAAGCTTCCACCTCATAGTGTCCATGATCTTGTGTAATTCCTTTTTCCTCAGCATTTGTGGGTCATATGACTTGTTTCTAACCAATGGAATATGGCAAAGATGGTGGAATATCACATCTGGGATTATCTCATGCTATGACTTCTTCTTAGCAGACTGCAAAGGTCTCCTAGCTGGCTTGACAGAGTAATGAGCCATGCTAAGGAAACCACTTGGAAAAGAGGGATGGTCTTCCCCACAGGGCCTGAGGCACCCTCCAGGAAACAGCCAGCAAACAGCTAGGGCCCTCAGTCACACACCACGAGGAAATAAACTCTCCCAATAATCTGAATAAACATGGAAGCAGATTCTTCCCCGATCAAGCTTCCAGATGGGTAGTCAACATCTTGATTGGATACTGTGAGATCCTGAGCAGAGGACCCACCTAAGCATGCCTGGATTCCTGACTCCCCAAAACTGTAACCCAATAAATGTATGTAGTTTTCAGTCACTAAGTTTGTGGTTGCTTGTTACGCGGTCATAGAATAGTACTCTGGTACAGTTACCAGCACAGAAGTGGGGCTCATACTTGGCAATGGGTCCAACAGTCTAAGGTCTTTGCTGTGTCCTGTTGGTTATTTTGCAATGATTGGGGACCTTTAAAGTGGGCTGCATGAGCTGATTGCAACTATTTTTAGGCCAAATTCCACTTTTCAATAAGCGGTTAGTATGGAGTTGTGTTGGAGTTAAAAAATAATTGTTCCTTTAATCAGGTTATTCTTTCAGTTCCTATTACCTTTTTTTTTTTTTTTTTTAAGTAATAGACTTTTTTTTTTTTCTTTTTTAAGAATAGTTTCAGATCTACAAAAGAATTGAGAAGTCAGTATGGAGTATTCCCATAACCATTCCTCCCCTGAGTTCTCTATATTACTAACATCTTGCATTAATGTGGTACATATGTTATAATTAATGAGTTTGCATTGACATATTATTAAGTGTTTTGCCGGAGTCCAACTCCAGCAACCAGGGATTCAACCTGAAGAGATGGACAGTGTGGACGAATGAGACAGCCTCTCAGTTTACTATGGCTGCCAAGTCACTTCAGTCGTGTCCAACTCTGTGCGACCCCACATATGGCAGCCCACCAGGCTCCCCGGTCCCTGGGATTCTCCAGGCAAGAACCCTGGAGTGGGTTGCCATTTCCTTCAATGCATGAAAGTGAAAAGTGAAAGTGAAGTCGCTCAGTCATGTCCAAGGCTTAGCGACCTCATGGACTGCAGCCCACCAGCCTCCTCCATCCATGGGATTTTCCAGGCAAGAGTACTGGAGTGGGGTGCCATGTTTTCTATAGACTGCCTGTTTATTTCAAGTTTAAGATTCTCTTTTATACTTTTACAAAAACATTAGGCCAGAGGTTTGACATTTTCAGTTCCGCCTCTCCCAGATTTATTATCTCCATAAATCATTGTTGCTCTTCAGAGTTCCTGTTTCAGTGATTCTCTCCGAATTGGCCTTATCATCTATTATCTACCTCCTCTAATGTGTCCTATAGTTAACTTGTGATTACATTGTAGCTCATGCTACATTCCTCAGTTTACTACTTATCTTCCTAAATCCTGTTTGCCCCTAACATCCTGAGCTCACTATCTCTTAAAAAGGCTTCTAGCTATAGTGTCTCTAAAAATTCCTAACTTCTATAAGCTATAGTAAAATATGCTAACTTTACAACATTCCTTAAATCTTTAACTTCTAACAATTTTAATTATTTCTAAGCCCTAAATCCAGTAAACTCCTTTGCCATAAACATTCTCCTCACAAATAGGCTTCAAGGCTTCAGATATCAATCCCTCCCATGGCCTCAAGCTACGGCCTATGTGCTCATCCTGGAACACTCTTTTGTAAAAGTCCTTGAACAAATGTCAGTGATTAACTTTATGAATTATTTTCTGAGCACAACTGCAGAAGGCTTTGTGCCTTCTCATGCTCCTCTCAAGAACAATAAGCACCTTAATATTCCTTTTCAGTCAACTCAGCCGAGGAGAGGAAAAGACAAGTCAGAATTACAAGGCCTAACTCCTTCATCCCGGGATCCATGCCTGCAGAATGAGGAGAGGGGTCTGGGGACTGTGCCTCTATTTTGTCAGTAATGCCTAACGCGGCTCCCGACAGTGTTTATTAACTAGAGCATAACATTTATATGCATCATTGCAATATCTTAAAGAGTAGTTTTGGCACCATAGAAATCCTGTTCTTCTTTCCTCTCCCCTCCATCAAAATCTATGGCAATTACTGATCTTTTTATTGTCTGCACGGTTTTATCTTTTTCCATAATGTGATACAGTTTGAATCATATAATATGTAGACTTTTCAGACTGGCTTCATTCACTTACACATTTAAGATTCCTCCATGTTTCTTAATGGTTTAATAGCTCATTTATTTTTATTGCTAATATTCCATTGTAAGAATGTACCACAGTTTGTTTATCCATTTACCTACTGAAAGTCATCTTGGTTGTCTCCATATTTGGCTAATTATGAATAAATCTGCTAAACTCGTTCAAATGCAAGTTTTTCTATGGACAAAGATTTTCAGCTCAAAGAGTAAATATTAATATCTAGGAATTTGATTGCCTGATCATATAAAACTACTTTAGCTTTCTAGGAAACTGCCAACTTTCCTCCAAACTGACTATATCATTTTGCATTCCCACTGGAAAGAAAAGAAAGTTCCGGTTACTCCAACTCCTTGTCAGCATTTGATATTGTCAGGTTTTATTTTGAACCATCCTAATAGGTGTGTAGTAATACCACATTGTTTTAATTTGCAAAAATAATGGCATATAATGCTGAATACTTCTTCATATACTTATTTGCCATCTGTGAGGTGTGTCTGTTCTGATCTTTTGCACCATTTTAGTATTGAGTTGTTTGTTTTCTTTCTGTTGAGTTTTAACTGTTATTTGTATATTTTGTCTAATAGTTCTTTATCAAATGTGTCTTTTGCAAATATATTCTCACAGTCTTTGGCTTACATTTTAATTACCTTAATGGTGTCTTTTGCAGAGCAAAAAAATTTTAAATTTTGATTAGAAGTCATCTGTTTTCCAGTGTCATGACTGAATTGGGCTAGCCCTTCAATGGAGAAATTTCCTGGCTTTGAGGACTCTGGGAAAAAGTCAGCTACCCATACTTGCTCCTGTTGGTTTGCTTTAGAAACCTATTATATTTTGACGTACATGGAAGAACAGAAGGTTTTGTTAAAAACTTACATTTGAAACTCAGCATGACAAATATATAAGTCCCCAAATGGAAGATATATAAGTGGCAGTTAATTTTATGCTTTTCATGGGAATTTTTTCCAATAACTCAACTGTAATCCGATCATCTGAAGTAAAAGCACAGATAATTTCATTTGTATTCCCAAGATTTAAATCACTTTGGCTTTTAAAGTAGTTTTTAGAGGGGAACTAAATAATTCACTCTAGAATCTTTTCTTTTTGGATAGTTATAAAGAAATGGGAACTTTAGGATCTAGTAATTGTTTAGACTTTTTCAGGTTTTGTTTTTCCTATTTAATTAATGAAAATTGTTGAAGGTTCACTGTGCCACCCCTTTACCTAAATCCCAAAATTTTTTTATGGCAAAAAAAAAAAAAAAAAAAAAAAGACTTTCATTATTTGGCTATAACTTGCTTTCCTAGCATTATTCACTCCATTTTCACTTTCCTCATACATATTCAGTAATACCCAAAGTTTTCAGTTGAACTGTGAACATTTTCGTGTACTGCTTTGGCTGCCTGAAATGTCCTTTTCACTTCACCCTGATAAATTCAACTTATCCTTCAAGGTCCATTTTAATGACCACTTCTAGCCAGAGTAGAAAGAGTAGACACTTCTAGGCAGAACTTAACCCTGTCTCTATTAGCTCTGATAACTTTTTTTTTTCAAGTTTGTGCTACATTTTTTCCTTGTGCTTTATTTAGCTTTTTTTTTTTTTTTTTTTCCCACACCAGATGACTTCTGGAATCTTAGTTCCCCAATCAGGGTTTGAACTTGTGCCCTCTTCAGTGGAAAAGTGGAGTCTTAAACACTGAACCACCAGGGAAGCCCCAGCTCTGATAACTTTTAATAGTAATTGCTTACCTGTCAGTACTCTCTCCTGGAGAGGCAGCTCCTAAAAGGAAGGGGGCATTTTACTTTTTTCTTTCATTTTCTGTCTTTTCTGTATTTAGTATAATGTTTTATTCATTGTAGTTGCTCAACAAATGCATGTTGTAATATTAGAGATAGATGAAATATCTCTTGCAATCCTTATCTATTGCTAGAGAAACATCTGGTTGTCTATTGGCTCACAAAGACTTCATGAAGGCCTATCATAGCAGATAAAAATTTCTTTTCAATAATCATTTACTACTTTTATATGATTGAAGAAAAGAGAGTGGATTATTTTTCTCTTCCCTCCAGTTGTTCAACAGATTTAAATAAGTTGCACATGGATGCCAAGTAATGTGTAAGATACAACAGCAATTTTTTATTAGATAACTTTAAAAAGCAAAAGAAGTTGCAAGTGATGACTTTAGAGATCTTTATATTGGTGACATGATGCTATATGATGCAGTAAATAAAATTTTCTTTGGGAAAAGTGGGTGAGAAGATTCATTTTTGATTAATTCTCTTGTTAATACATGTCCTTCAAAGTACAACATTGGCCATATGCTTTATCATAATGTGAAAATACAAATAAATGACTTCAGATCTGGCTGCCTCATGATATAGTGCTCAGTACATTAAAGATAATCATAGATACTTAATAAGTACTAACTGAGTCAATAGAGACAAATGAATTAATGAATTTAAGGGAGTTCTTCACATACTACATCCATTTTAAATAAGTGCTACAGAACTATTTTTAGATCATCTTTCTCTTCAAGATATTAATGTGAGGTCAGAAGGGTTTAGATAGGAAGAGAATCATGAACAGTCTTATCTACCTTGTATATTCGGCTGTGCTTTGTGGATTGATTAACTTTCATGCAGAACGATGGGGGTGTGTCTGTAAGGACAACTGAATTGGCTGTGCTCATCATGGAGTATGTGTTCAGTTCTATGTCTAGTCTATCTCCAGTCTTACGATGTATACTCTGAGAGGTCCAAAAGGTTGATATGTGGTCATTACTTTGCAGAATTGATCCCTTAGTCACAGGGAACATAAAATGACTTTGGAAGAAGTAGAAAACCATTGCAGGAAAGAGCTGGAGGGGGGAAATATGGAAAGTAATTTGATTGATACTTTCTTAATCATTGACTTTCCAAATCATGGACTTCCCTGGTGGCTCAGATGGTAAAGCCTCTGCCTACAGTGTGGGAGACTGAGGTTCAATCCCTGTTTCGGGAAGATCTCCTGGAGAAGGAAATGGCATCCCACTCTAGTATTCTTGCCTGGAAAACCCAATGGATGGAGGTGCCTGGTAGACTACAGTCCATGGGGTCACAAGGAGTTGGACACGACTTAGCGACTTCACTTTCTTTACTTTTCTTTTACTAATCATTGTCATTGACATTGTCCATCTGACTCAAGTACATTGCTGACCCTTTACCCTCTTGTTTATTTATTCATTCATCTGTTCATTCATTAAACAAATATGAATTGACAACTATTATATTTTGTGTTTCTTGCTAGATGCAGAAGATATTCAGTTCAGTTCAGTTGCTCAGTCATGTCCGACTCTTTGCAACCCCACGTACTGCAGTATGCCAGGCTTCCCTGTCCATCACCAACTCTTGGAGGCTACTCAGACTCACATCCATGGAGTCAGCGATGCCATCCAACCATTTCATCCTCTGTTGTCCCCTTCTCCTTCCACCTTCAATCATTCCCAGCATCGGGGTCTTTTCTAATGAGTCAGTTCTTCGAATCAGGTGGCCAAAGTATTGGAGTTTCAGCTTCAGCATCAGTCCTTCCAATGAATATTCAGGACTGATTTCCTTTAGGGTAGACTGGTTGGATCTCCTTGCAGTCCAAGGGACCCTCAAGAGTCTTTTCCAACACCACAGTTCAAAAGAATTGCTTCTTCAGCACTCAGCTTTCTTTACAATCCAACTCTCACATCCATCCATACATGATTACTGGAAAAACAATAGCTTGACTAAATGGATCTTTGTTGGTAAAATAATGTCTCTGCTTTTTTTTTTTTTCTTTTTTTAAAAATTTTATTTTATTTTTAAACTTTACATAATTGTATTAGTTTTTCCAAATATCAAAATGAATCCGCCACAGGTATACATGTGTTCCCCATCCTGAACCCTCCCTCCTCCCTCCCCATTCCATCCCTCTGGGTCGTCCCAGTGCACCAGCCCCAAGCATCCAGTATCGTACATCGAACCTGGACTTGTCTCTGCTTTTTAATATGCTGTCTAGGTTGGTCATAACTTTCCTTCCAAAGAGCAAGCATCTTTTGATTTCACGGCTGCAGTCACCATCTGCAATGATTTTGGAGCCCCCCAAAATAAAGTCAGCCACTGTTTCCATTGTTTCCCCATCTATTTGCCATGAACTGATGGGACCAGTTAGTTTTTTGAATGTTGAGCTTAGTTTTTTGAATGTTGAGCTTTAAGCCAACTTTTTCACTCTCCTCGTTCACTTTCATTAAGAGGCTCTTTAGTTCTTCTTCACTTTCTACCACGAGTGTGGTGTCATCTGCATATCTGAGGTTATTGACATTTCTCTTGGCAATCTTGATTCCAACTTGTGCTTCATCCAGTCCAGCATTTCTCTTGATGTACTCTGCATATAAGTTAAATAAGCAGGGTGACAATATACAGCCTTGACTTATTCTTTTTCCTATTTGGAACTAGTCTGTTGTTCCATGTCCAGTTCTAACTGTTGCTTCTTGACCTGCATAGATTTCTCAAGAGGCAGGTCAAGTGGTCTGGTATTCCTATCTCTTAAAGAATTTTCCACAGTTATGACCCACACGGTCAAAGGCTTTGACATAGTTAATTAAGCAGAGGTAGATGCTTTTCTGAAACTGTCTTGATTTTTCAATGATCTAATGTTGGTAATTTGATCTCTGGTTCCTCTGTCTTTCCTAAATCCAGCTTGAACATCTAGAAGTTCACGGTTCACATACTGCTAAAGCCTGGCTTGGAGCATTTTGGGCATTACTTTGCTAGCGTGTGAGATGAGTGCAATTGTGTGGTAGTTTGAGCATTCTTTGGCATTGCCTTTCTTTGGGATTCGAATGGAAACTGACCTTTTCCAGTCCTGTGGCCACTGCTGAGTTTTCCAAATTTGCTGGCATATTGAGTACAGTACTTGCATAGCATCATCTTTTAGGATTTGAAATAGCTCAACTTGAATTCCGTCACCTCCACTAGCTTTGCTCATAGTGATGTGTTAGAGGCAATGTATTGTAAGGGGAAGAAAGCGGGGCTTACAAATCATCCTGACAATTTCTAACTCTGAGACCTAGGAATAATAATACCCTGTCACTTACTGTTATGAGAATCACCTGAGACTATGTAATACATAGATATAATTACATTAGATGTAATAGTCATTTCCTAAACACTGCAGTGCATAGTGTGGGGAAAGCTAAACTAACAGAATCTCAGCTAAAAGGAAGTGTGTTAACTTTTTATTGTTGTTCAGTTGCTAAATTGTGTCCAGCTTTATGCAACCCTGCGAAGTGCCCCATGCTAGGCTTCCCTGTCCTTCACTATCTCCTGCAGTTTGCTCAAATTCATGTCCATTGAGTCAACGATGCCATCCAAACAGCTCATTCTCTGTTACCCCCTTCTCCTCCTGCCTTCAATCTTTCCCAGAATCAGGGTCTTTTCCAATGAGTCATCAGCTCTTCTCATCGGGTGGCCAAAGTATTGGAGCTTCAGCTTCAGGATCAGTCTTTCCAACAAATATTCAAGGTTGATTTCTTTTAGGATCGAGTCGTATTTGATCTCCTTGCTGTCCAAGGGAATCTGTAGAGTCTTCTTCAGAATGGGTGTTCATACTAAGTTGTTTTAGTTGTATCCAACTTTTGGCAACCCTATGGACTGTAGCCCGCCAGGCTCCTCTGTCCATGGGATTCTCTAGGCAAGAACACTAGAGTGTGTTTCTATTCCCTTCTCTAGGGGGTCTTCCCAACCCAGGAATCGAACCTGCATCTCTAATGTCTCCTGCATTGGCAGGCAGGTTCTTTACCACTAGCACCACCTGGAAAGCCCAGGCATTCTCCAGAACAATAGTGATCTATTTTTTCACATTAATCTTATGTCAGAGGCAACTACTTTCAATTCTTTTCAATTCTTATTTTTGGTATTTACTTTCTTCATGTTTCCAGGTAACTTTATTGGATTGGTATTTTTATTTATTCATTTTTTAAAGAAATATATTATTTAAAAATTATTTATTTATTTACTTTCGGACACATGACCAGGGATCAAACCCATGCTCCCCTGCAGTGGAATTTCAGAGTCCCAATCACTGGACTGCCAAGAAAGCCTCTGAATTGGTATTTTTAAACTTCAATTTTAGTCATTTTTTAATTATTTACAACTCTGTAAATTATTTTAAAAAATTCTTTCACTGTCCCTTTCACTCATGCATGGCTTCTCAATCTATCATTTCCCTAAAATAGTGTATTTTCATAGATCAATATGCAGAGTTTACATATTTATGGCTAAGTGAATGTTATTTGTAGTAGAGCCTCATAGCAAATTATAAAACTCTTTACTGTAAAACTCTTTTCTTGCATTTAAGAATCATTTTGCTTTAATACATTCTAGTTTTCTCTGTATCGATCCAGAATTTAACCTCAAATCCATGCTGATTGTCTAACTCTCTTCTCAGGAACTAGCACTCATTAGATACACATAGTTTCTTCTTCCTGAAGATGTATTTCCTGGAGACTTCTGACTTGCTTGTGTGGACAGGGTGCCCTTTATGCATGTTGCCTATCATCCTGAGAAGTCTGACTATTATCCTGAAAACTGAAGTCATCTCTTTCTTATGGTGCATTCTTTTCCCTTTGTCTCATTTCAGTCTAGCACCAAAATATAAGTAGCTTTATTACTGAAAGGTATGTGGGGCTAGGGGGGCAGTGGGAGGTTCTGGCTGCTTGCCACTCAAAAGCCAATAAACAGGCCAGGTTGGTGCAAAGGAAAGTTTGCTTTATTTCAGATGTGGCAATGGGGGAGAGGATGGCAGACATCTGTCCAAAGGCAGACTACCCCCATGACAAGCAGAGGATGAGAGCATTTATAGGCAGAGTCTGGAGAAGGGGGAGCTACACGCAGGAACAGCAGTTATCTTTAACAGCCATCTTCAAGTTGGTCTTCAGTGGTCTGACCAGCATCATCTTGAATGTTTTAGGTGCAGTTAATCTTCAGTTCCAGGGTCCATTTTCTCTCATTTCTTTGTGGTCAACTCTCAAAATTGTGGAAGCTCATGTCCTGGGTACAGTCTGGTCATCATATAGTTAATTTCTCCACTTGGGGTTTTAGTATCTCCAGGACAGTTCACAGTATATGGCTCAGAATATTACCTACAGCCCTTGAGAAAGAACTAAAGTTCCTTAACTATGCTTAATGACTACATTATTATTATTTAGACTCCTTAGACTGTTTTCCTTTGTTTCAGCATTTCTCACTTCTCTGATAAAACTTATTTTTTGAATAAAGTTTCCCACAGACAAAAGGCAGACAGAGGACAAGGTTGGGGGGAGGGTCCTGCTCTGTTTCAGCTTCACAGGTCAAAAGTTATTTGTCACTTGTCTCTTCGGTTGTGGATAACTCTTGATGACTTTCCAGGATGAATCTGTTGCAGGAAGGGGGACCCCTTCCAGGGCCTGAGAGTGGGCTGTTATCTAACACTCAGAAATAAAATTTCCAAGGATACACACATGCTGACAAGGCAAAAGATTTTATTGGAAAGGGCACCTGGGTGGAGAGCAGTTGGATGAGTGAACCCAGGAGAACTGCTCTATCACATGGCTCACAGTCTCATGTTTTACAGTGATAGAATTAGTTTCTGGGTTGTCTTTGGCCAATAATTCTCACTCAGTCCCTCCTGGTGGTACACAGATCTCTCAGCCAAAATGGATTCTGGTAAGAAGGCTGCTGGGAGGTTGGTAGGACTTACGGACTAGAGCACCATCTCCCCTTTGGGCCCCTCCAGAATTCTCCAGGCTAGTTTTCAGTAGCAGCATTCTATTCCTTATTGGGACTTCTTATTGTGAGACAATTCACCCAAGTGTTATCACTGTGCCTGGCCAAGGTGGATGGTTTCAGTCAATGGTTCCCTAACAATTATCTTCTTTGTTGGATCAGCATTCCTGGTGACTTTGATATTGTGGTGTTTCCACATTGGTATGCATGTCCATTATGGCAGAGGATGGGGACAAGAGCATGGAATAAAGTCCACCAGCTCTTCAGTGCTCCAATCTGGAAGTTTCATCATGTCTTATGCTCCTATACATCATTGACCACACCAAGTTACCTGGCCATGCTGCAAGGGTGTAGAGAAATGTGTGCTTGGAAAGAGAGGATAACTGGAAATATGAATGTGTAATGTAATGCTCCCATATCTCTTTTGCACATTTCAGATTCTCCTGACTATCCAATCATTGCCTCTTTCTTAATCCAGCCACACTGTGATGATCAGTTCTGTGTATGTTCTAAGCAACTTTAGGAAGCATCAACATGGAGCAACTCAGCTTGAACTCGCACTGATGATTCTTGCTTCTGATTCTGAGCTCCTCAGACACCTGGACCCACTTACCACTCATGCATGGGCCCCTGAAAGGGTCTGTAACTGAGCAGGACCATATTGGGTCTTCCTGGGACAGACCCCTTCCCTATATCCTTTGCTTTAGTTCCTCTCTGAAGTACCTATATAATAGTATCTGATGCACATTTCCTGAGTTGTTTTATTGTTGCTAAAATCCCCACCAAATGGAAATCTTTATCTACTTGATGCCCATAAGAACATAGCTGCCAGACCTACTGGAGCCTAAGGATTGCTAGGTTGCTTCAGTCATTTCCAACTCTTTGTGGTGCTATGGACGGTAGCCTGCCAGTCTCCTTTGTCTGTGGGATTTTCCAAGAAAGAATATTGGAGTGGCTCACCATTTCCTTCTCCAGGAGCCTAAGGATTAATAATGTTAAGCCCTGTGACACTGCCCTGTTACCTCACCATCAACCAATTAGAGAATTGTGCATGAGCTGATCACACACTGTGGGACTCTGCTCCCTTACCTTGCCTATAAGATGCTTTGCTGAAACCCATCAGGGAGTTTGGCTCTTTGAGCATTAGCTGGCCCTGACTCCTTGTACGGCACCTATGTCCTTTCATTCATTACAACCTGGTTTCTGTAGGTTGGCTTTATTTCATGTGGGTGAGTAGACCCGTTTTGGTTCAGTAACAGGCTGGAGTTGGCACTCTTAGGAGAAAGTCTGAGCAACATTTGACAGGAACTAAATGAAAAATTCTTGCCAATTTCTTCCCAGGATGGATTTCCTTATAATATCTCTTCCCGTTTCCCTAAATTTGCTCCCCACATCCCTCACTCCTACTCCTAGCATCATACTTCCTAATAAAATACTACTTGCCCTAGGCTTGGCTTTCTGGCTCAACTGGGCTAAGCTATCTTTTCTTCTTTCTTGGTTTACTATCATGTTTTGTCGGAAGAAGAGTGCTTCCTAAGAGAGGGTGCGTGAGAGATAAATTTTTTGTAACCTTGATGTCTAAAACCTTTTAATAGCAATTGATGAGCATTTGCCTTTGTATGGAGCTCAAGGTTGCAAACAATTTTGCTTTGGAATCCTGAAGGCATGGTTCTCCTTCTAGCTTCCAGCTACTGAGCAATCTAAGATACATTTTGTAACCTCTTATGTAAATTGATTTTTATGTTTACATTTTCTGCAGGCTTTTGGATTCTCTTTATCTCAGTTGGAAATATATAACTCAATGCTTTGGTAGGAATTCAATACTCTTGAGTTATTTTATTGCTGATTTTTTACTCCCTATTTTCTTTGTGTTCTTTCTCTGGAAATCTTACCATTCAGATAATGAATATTCAAAACTTGTCTTCAAATTTTCTTACTGTGTGTATGTCTTTTCCCTTCATTTTACATTCTGGGAAATTTCTTCAAATTTACCTTTCAAACCTTCTGTTGAATGTTTCATTTCTGCTCGCAAATTTTAAATTTCTCAGAACCTCTTTTTCCTTGAATTAAAAAACAAAGTCCTTGCTCTTGTTTAAAGTTTACAAAATTTTTCTTATCTCTGCCAGCATTCTGAGAGTTGAGTGGGACTGAGTTAGAGAGTCGTGGTTTAAGGTCTCAGCATCCTATATGCATCTATTTCCTTAACTCCTTTGCTATCAGTTCAGAATTTCCCTCCTGATCATGATTTGGTGTGTCCCATTCCAAAGAACGAGGCCAGGGGCGGCGGTCAGGAGGACCAACCCCATGTCCAAGGAGCTGTGGCTGTGTGGGCGCAGGAGGGCCTAGAGGAGCTATCCCACGTTGAAGGTCAGGAAGGGTGGCAGTGAGGAGATACCCCTTGTCCAAGGTAAGGAGCAATGGCTGCGCTTTCCTGGAGCAGCCGTGAAGAGATACCCCGCGCCCAAGGGAAGAGAAACCCAAGTAAGATGGTAGGTGTTGCAAGAGGGCATCAGAGGGCAGACACACTGAAACCATACTCACAGAAAGCTAGTCAATCTAATCACACTAGGACCACAGCCTTGTCTAACTCAATGAAACTAAGCCATGCCCGTGGGGCAAACCAAGATGGGCCGGACATGGTGGAGAGATCTGACAGAATGTGGTCCACTGGAGAAGGGAATGGCAAACCATTTCAGTATTCTTGCCTTGAGAACCCCATGAACAGTATGAAAAGGGAAAATGATAGGATGCTGAAAGAGAAATTCCCCAGGTCAGTAGGTGCCCAATATGCTACTGGAGATCAGTGGAGAAATTACTCCAGAAAGAATGAAGGGATGGAATCACAGCAAAAACAATACCCAGTTGTGGATGTGACTGGTGATAGAAGCAAGGTCCAATGCTGTAAAGAGCAATATTACATAGGAACCTGGAATGTCAGGTCCATGAATCAAGGGAAATTGGAAGTGGTCAAACAAGAGATGGCAAGAGTGAACGTCGACATTCTAGGAATCAGCGAACTAAAATGGATGGGAATGGGTGAATTTAACTCAGATGACCATTATATCTACTACTGCAGGCAGGAATCTCTCAGAAGAAATGGAGTAGCCATCATGGTCAACAAAAAAGTCCAAAATGCAGTACTCAGATGCAGTCTCAAAAATGACAGAATGATCTCAGTTCGTTTCCAAGTCAAACCATTCAGTATCACAGTAATCCAAGTCTATGCGCCAACCAGTAATGCTGAAGAAGCTGAAGTTGAACAGTTCTATGAAGACCTACAAGACCTTTTAGAACTAACACCCAAAAAAGATGTCCTTTTCATTATAGGGGACTGGAATGCAAAAGTAGGAAGTCAAGAAACACCTGGAGTAACAGGCAAATTTGGCCTTGGAATACGGAATGAAGCAGGGCAAAGACTAATAGAGTTTTGCCAAGAAAATGCACTGGTCATAACAAACACCCTCTTCCAACAACACAAGAGAAGACTCTCTACATGGACATCACCAGATGGTCAACACCGAAATCAGATTGATTATATTCTTTGCAGCCAAAGATGGAGAAGCTCTATACAGTCAGCAAAAACAAGACCAGGAGCTGACTGTGGCTCAGACCATGAACTCCTTATTGCCAAATTCAGACTTAAATTGAAGAAAGTAGGGAAAACCACTAGACCATTCAGGTATGACCTAAATCAAATCCCTTATGATTACACAGTGGAAGTGAGAAATAGATTTAAGGGCCTAGATCTGATAGATAGAGTGCCTGATGAACTATGGAATGAGGTTTGTGACATTGTATAGGAGACAGGGATCAAGACCATCCCAAGGAAAAGAAATGCAAAAAAGCAAAATGGCTGTCTGGGGAGGCCTTACAAATAACTGTGAAAAGAAGAGAAGCAAAAAGCAAAGGAGAAAAGGAAAGATATAAACATCTGAATGCAGAGTTCCAAAGAATAGCAAGAAGAGATAAGAAAACCTTCTTCAACGATCAATGCAAAGAAATAGAGGAAAACAACAGAATGGGAAAAAGACTAGAGATCTCTTCAAGAAAATCAGAGATACCAAAGGAACATTTCATGCAAAGATGGGCTCGATAAAGGACAGAAATGGTATGGACCTAACAGAAGCAGAAGATATTAAGAAGAGGTGACAAGAATATGCAGAAGAACTGTACAAAAAAGATCTTCACGACCCAGATAATCACAATGGTGTGATCACTGACCTAGAGCCAGACTTCCTGGAATGTGAAGTCAAGTGGGCCTTAGAAAGCATCACTACGAACAAAGCTAGTGGAGGTGATAGAATTCCAGTTGAGCTATTCCAAATCCTGAAAGATGATGCTGTGAAAGTGTTGCACTCAATATGCCAGCAAATGTGCAAAACTCAGCAGTGGCCACAGGACTGGAACAGGTCAGTTTTCATTCCAATCCCAAAGAAAGGCAATGCCAAAGAATGCTCAACCTACCACACAATTGTACTCATCTCACACGCGAGTAAAGCAATGCTCAAAATTCTCCAAGCCAGGCTTCAGCAATATGTGAACCGTGAAATTCCTGATGTTCAAGCTGGTTTTAGAAAAGGCAGAGGAACCATAGATCAAATTGCCAACATCTATTGGATCATGGAGAAAGCAAGAGAGTTCCAGAAAAACATCTATTTCTGCTTTATTGACTATGCCAAAGCCTTTGACTGTGTGGATCACAATAAACTGTGGAAAATTCCTCCAGAGATAGGAATACCAGACCACCTGATCTGCCTCTTGAGAAATCTGTATGCAGGTCAGGAAGCAACAGTTAGAACTGGACATGGAACAACAGACTGGTTCCAAATAGGAAAAGGAGTATGTCAAGGCTGTATATTGTCACCCTGCTTATTTAACTTATATGCAGCGTACATCACGAGAATTGCTGGACTGGAAGAAACACAAGCTGGAATCAAGATTGCCGGGAGAAATATCAATAACCTCAGATATGTAGATGACACCACCCTTATGGCAGAAAGTGTAGAGGAACTAAAAAGCCTCTTGATGAAAGTGAAAGTGGAGAGTGAAAAAGTTGGCTTAAAGCTCAACATTCAGAAAATGAAAATCATGGCATCCAGTCCCATCACTTCATGGGAAATAGATGGGGAAACAGTGGAAACAGTGTCAGGCTTTATTTTTCTGGGCTTCAAAATCACTGCAGATAGTGACTGCAGCCATGAAATTAAAAGACTCTTACTCCTTGGAAGGAAAGTTACAACCAACCTAGATAGCATATTCAAAAGCAGAGACATTACTTTGTCAACAAAGGTTCGTCTACTCAAGGCTATGGATTTTCCTGTGGTCATGTATGGATGTGAGAGTTGAACTGTGAAGAAAGCTGAGTGCCAAAGAATTGATGCTTTTGAACTGTGGTGTTGGAGAAGACTCTTGAGAGTCCCTTGGACTGTAAGGAGATCCAACCTGTCCATTCTGAAGGAGATCAGCCCTGGGATTTCTTTGGAAGGAATGATGCTGAAGTGAAACTCCAGTACTTTGGCCACCTCATGCGAAGAGTTGACTCATTGGAAAAGACTCTGATGCTGGGAGGGATTGGGGGCAAGAGTCGAGAAGGGGCCGACAGAGGATGAAATGGCTGGATGGCATCACTGACTTCATGGACGTGACCTGGATGAACTCCAGGAGTTGGTGATAGACTGGGAGGCCTGGCGTGCTGCGATTCATGGGGTCATAAAGAGTCGGACACGACTGAGCAACTGATCTGATCTGATCTCATCTGATTCCAAAGAACATTTACTTTTACCTCTTTTCTGGGTAGCAGTAGAAGAGTGACCATTTGTACAGAGCAAAGAAGGAGACCGAAGCCTCAGATTGTTCCTTTAACAGACTTTGCCCAATGTTCTGTACTTTGGACATTAGCTTCTGCACTTCTTGCAGGAGCTTGTTTTGCCAGTTCCCAAGGCTTTGGACAGGCTTCCCCAATGGTTCAGCAGGTAAAGAATCTGCTTACAATGCAGGAGATTCAGGAGACTCGGGTTCAATTCTAGGGTCAGAAAGCTCCCCTGGAGGAGAAAATGGCAACCCACTCCAGTATTCTTGCCTAAAAAAAAAAACCCCATAGAGAGAGGAACCTGTCGAGTCACAGTCGAAAGGGTTGCAAAAAGTCAGACACTACTGAATACAAAGCTTTGGAGAATTACTTGGTGAAAATCTGGTTGGTTCTCAGTTTTCTCACTGCCACTGTAGAAGTCAGTTCCCTAGGTCTGCTATTATTTCCCATTGCTCTATTTGCTGCCCATCTTCCAACGTGTTGCCAAGATCTTATCTGACATCATTCTCATTCTTATAGGATTATAACTAAATAAAGATCCTTTTTACTGTTTTTTAGCTGGATTTTGAGGATACTTTAAAGTAGATGGCTGTGTTCTATCAAGCATCTTTGCACAGAAGTCTTTAAATCGTATATTTTAAGGATTATACTTGTTTAATGCAATAATATCAAGCATATAGCTTGTACATTTTCTTTTTGGAAGAAACAAATATTTTGAAAACTCTAGTCAATGTTCAACTCATTGGTATAATAACATATATTACAAATGCCAGTAAAATTGTAGATTTCATGAAGTTATGTAGAGGGACCATGCAAATTTCATTATAAAGAGGATTTGCGATGGGAATGTTTCTCAGTCCCAGCACTACTGACATTTTGAGCTGAATAATTAATTCTTTATTGTGGAGGATTGTTCTGCATTGTAGGATGTTTAGCAGCATCTGTGGCCTCCACATACTGAGGTTCCAGTAGCATCCCCAAGTTGGAAAAGCTAAAATGTCTCCAGACATTGCAAATGTCCCCTGGGGGCAAAATGCTCTGACTGAGAACATTATGGTATGATATAGTGCAAAAGTTGGCAAACATATTCTGTAAAGGGTCAGATAGTAAATATTTTCAGCTTGGTGGGTGATACTGTTTCTGTCAAAGCTGTTCAACTCTGCTATTATAGAGTGAAAACAGCCACAGATAATATGGAAACAAGTGGGCATGGCTGTGTTCCATTAAAACTTTATTTATAAAACCAGGCAGCAGACCATATTTAGTCTTTGGATGAGAGTTTGCCAACTTTTGGTGTTGCACAAAGAGTAAAGCTTTGGGGGATAGAGCTGGATTTAAGCCACTTACTGGCTACATGATGTCAGGTAAACTTGATGGAAATAATAATGCCTGTTTCTCGGGGTTGTAGTGAGAATCAGATACAAACTTAAGAGAACATTTGTAAGATATAATAATACTATTCACCTTTTCTGATCCTTATCAAATAAATACTGTTCATAAATAAAACAACAATCCCCTTTAAAATCAAATGTACCTTCTCCCTGCACCAGATGGTGAGCTTCTAGAAGCCAGCAAATGAATCAGGGATATATTTTTATGTCTTTGGTCTACCAGTGTCTGGCACAGTGTTCTTGGTTATGAAATATTTGATGAAGAAGCAAGTTAACTTGGTGTATTTTGTGCACTCAACGCAGTTTTATTTCATATTTATGTTTCTACTCGGAGAAGGCAATGGCAACCCACTCCAGTACTCTTGCCTGGAAAATCCCATGGATGGAGGCGCCTGGTGGGCTGCAGTCCATGGGGTCGCTAAGAGTCGGACATGTCTGAGTGACTTCACTTTCACTTTTCGCTTTCATGCATTGGAGAAAGAAATAGCAACCCACTCTGGTGTTCTTGCCTGGAGAATCCCAGGGATGGGGGAGCCTGGTGGGCTGCCGTCTATGGGGTCGCACACGACTGAAGTGACTTAGCAGCAGCAGCAGCAGCAGCAGTATGTTTCTACTATTTCTCAAGGAGAAACACATTTTCAATAACTGAAAAAATCTACTTCACCACTAATAGACATGTTAAAATAATTTGCCTGACAATTTATAGACCAAATGATTTTACAAATACTTGTAAAAAACATTTTGTACTTTGCCACAGACTCCAAAAGAGCTGAAATGAAGCATTTTTCAATTAAGTATATGCTATTAGGAGCACAAAAAAATTGTGATATGATTTTATTATATTAGTTACTAGAATTGATTATCTTTTAAGCATATTAGCATAAAATGTACTTCTTACTGTTCCTACCTAAATTAAAAAAACTGACCCTGCTTTTAGGGTCTAACAATTTACCTCAAGTATTTGCAGCAGTTTTTTATCCTGCTGAAATATCTACAATAAAATAAATATAAATAATTGAGATATCGAGACAGACTTAACATTCTGCTTCCTATCATGAAGCTGAATAAGTCAAAATAATGGAACTGAGTCAAGAGGTAGAAGACTTTGGGTTTCCAGGGCTATGACTAGGTTTTGAGTTTTTTTTTTAATGGCCAGACCACGGGGCTTGCGGGATCTTAGTTCCCCAATCAGGGACTGAACCCAGGCCTCAGAAGTGAAAGCCCTGAGTCCCAACTACTGGCTTGCCAGGGAATTCTTTAGATTTTGATCTTTACATATTCCCTTATGTCCAATGAAGTTGTGGAATGTGGACAATTTAAGATATTGCCAAGCCTTGGAAGAAATGAGTGACTTTACCCTGAAACAACTTTGGAGAAGGGTTTTAGAGGGAGTCTGCTAATTCTAGAAACTGCTAAGGGAGCTGAGTCCTGTCTTGGGAAGAAAGGAAAAATGTTGAGTGCTTCAAAGTAACTCTGATACCTTTCAATTCCTGAACTTGGAAACCAGTTTGGATACTGCTCACATTTCACTTTCACTGGTTACTTTCTTGTGGGGTATGGAAAGAAAAGAATAAGCAACACTACATAGGAGCAATGTAAGGCGTCAGAAGCCAAATTCATGGCAGGATAGCCCCACTGTGTGGGGAGGGTCCAGATCCAGATTGGGGGTGGATAAGCAAGGCAGCTGCTAGAGGCACTGATCTCCTAGTCAAACTACAATATTACAGTAAGAAAATCAGAAATATGATGCCATATTTGCTCATGATAATCTATACAGAGATAGTGGTGTGACCTATAGAAAATTTAAATTGCCCTCTCTCTTTCTCCTGTAGCAAGATTCCCAAGACCATCTTTGGGGTCTGAGGGCAGTGTGATTCCTTAGGCAAGAGTAGAAGTCATTTGTTTTCCCTTTCCTAGAAGAATGCATAGGCCTTTGTGATCCTAATGCCTAGGACAGTCCGTGTTTCCCATGAGGCATAAGGCTCTATTATGCAAAGAACAGTAGAATGGCAACCTTTTTTGGAAATGGGGTAAGAAAAGTGGATTGGCCCATGAGATAGACAGACAGATACAGTGAAACACCTCCCAGAGCCTTCACTCCCACTCCAGAACCAAGACTGCTGACTGAACACAATTGATTCACTCTCCAAGAATTACCCTGACTAAGCAAAACTGTTTCTCTCATGCTTAAACTTCTCTTTTGTGGCAGCCTATATCTGATAACCTGGTCAATGTGGGTGTATGAACATCTGACCCTTCTACCTCCAATGGGGCAACTCTTCAGTTCTAGAAGCTCCTATCGCAACTGCCTCATAGTTCATCTTCCTCCTCTGCTCCACTTCTTTCCTCATTCCTGACAGGTGTGGTTCCCAAGGGCACTTCTCAGTAAACATCCCACATGTAAATCTTAGGGTTTCATTATCTTTTTTTTTCCCCCTGTGGGACTTGACCTGCAAAAGTAGACTGTAGAGGAGTTCCAAGGAAGACTGTCATTTTGGAGCTCGTTCACCTACCAGCAGGAGCAATTGCATTTGTGAGCTTTAAGGGAAATAGCAGTTATAGGCACTATGGTATTGGCTGATTGTTACTGGGTCCACTGATGGTGCTAGAGAAAGATGTTCAAAGGCTAAGAATGATTAATTACAAATAGAAGTTTAAGTGTGAAAGCCTAGGGGCCTCTGTGTTAGTTTACTAGGGTTACTATAAAAAAGCACTAAAGACTGGGTAGCTTAAATAACAAAAATTTATTTTTTCACAATTCTGGAGGCTAGAACTCAAGGTTTCAGCAGAGCTGATTCCTTCTGTGAAGGAATCTGTTTCAGAAAGGATCTGTTCCAGGCTTCTCTCCTTGACATGTAGATGGCCTTCATGTTCACACGGCATTCTTCTTTCAAAGATGTTTGTGAAAACTTTTCCTCTTCTTATAAGAGCAGCAGTCATTGGATTAGGACTCAATCTAATTATTATTATTTTAACCTAATTATATTTTTAAAGAGTGTGTCTCCAAATACAGCCACATTCTGACATACCAGGGGTGAGGATTTCATTACATGAATTTTTAGAGGACACAATTCATCCCCAAATCATCTCCCTGGCAACACAAAGAGATTTTCATCTCATCTATAGCCAACGGAATAGATCAAAAGAATGTTGGATTTTCAGCCATGACTTGTCTTCTGTGTCAGCATCATGGCTCTGATTTTAAAGCTTGTAACTTGGGATGAATACATCTAAATTGATGCACTTAAAAATGCCTGACTTCCTAGAGTACCGTGGGTCTTAGGAGTAGACTACTCCTCCTTGGCAAAGGCTGGTTCTTCCTACTTGCTTGAATATGTTGCAGAGAATTTTGCCTGCAAGATAATAAGGGATCTACTTTCACTTTATCTTCTGTCTGTCACCTCAACAACATAAGGCAGCTGAAAATGAGCTGAGCCTGCCAAAGGAGGGAAGGTCGATACCCACAAAAGGTATAAGGATTAATCAGTATATACTGACAGGACCAGGAGAGAAGGCATAGCATTGAACTAGAGGAGAAGGCAGGTGTAAAGGATACTTTACTTTTATCCTCTACACTCAATACTCCTGACCTTAGAGGTATGAGATTTTTTCCCATGCCAAGCAATTTTCAAATTTGCAATGGAGACCAGGTGTCTTATGAATTTAACTCAACCCTGACACTAACTATCTGTTAGTACAGACCCCACAGGTTAAGGGGTCAGTCTCACAAAACTGCTTCTGTTTCAGATGCCAGTCACAAGTCCCAGTCATCTTCTGCATCTCTGACCTACCAGCTATGTACCATAGGTTACAACAACCACCTCCTTGGGTTCAACAGTTGTCTAGAGTGACTCATAGAACTCAGGAAACATTTAGTTACATTTACCAATTTATTATAAAATATTAGAATGCAGGAACAGCCTGATGGAAGAGGTATATAGGGTAAAATATTGGTTGAAGTGGGTGCTTGAAGCTTTAGTGCCCTCCCTGAGCACAACTTCCCAGCACCTTGGTATATTTACCAACATAGAGGCTCATTAAATCTCATTGTTCAAGAGTTATTATGGAACTTAATTTCTAGCCTCCACAATCCTTATTCATCTCAGAAGCCAGTGGCAGCAGGGGTTAGAAATCCCATCTAATCACATGGTTTTTCTGATGAAACCTCATCCTGAGGTTATCTAGGGGCTCCAACATAAGTCATCATATTAACATACATTCAGGTGTCTTAACAAAGTGCTTCTTACAAATTAAAAAAAAAAAAAAGATACTCCTGTCACTCAAAAAAGTACCAGGATTCCTGAAGCCTGGTGCCAGGAAACAAGGACAAAGAACAAACACATTTCTAATTATACCAAAGCAGAGCAGAACATACATTTGCATGATCGTTATTGATACGATAGCACTTTCCTGAATGCAGTATTTAATCCCTGCACAAGAATCCAGTGTTATGGACTAAAAGTTTGTGGCCCCCCATGAAATCCATACGTTAAAGCCCTAATCCCCAGTGTGATTGTACTGGGACATAAGGCCTATGAAGAGATGATGAGAATCAAATGAGGCCATAAGGATGGGACCCTACTCTGACAGTGGCGGTGATGTTGTAAGAGGGAAAGACACCGGAATTCTCAGTCTTGACCACTTCAGGACACAGCAAGAAGGCAGCCATACTCAAGCCAGAAAGAGAGCTCTCACCTGGAACCAAATTTGCTAGCATCTGATCTTGAACTTCCAGCCTTTAGAATTGTGAGAAAATAAGTTTCTATTGTTTAAGCCCACTCAGTCTGTGGAATTTTGTTATTGCCTCTCAAATTAAGATTCCCTGCGGAGGGTGTGAACCCACTGCTTGGTAGAACATGCATAGGACTGGATCTTGAGGGTGATAGATCAAGAAAGAAAGAAATTAAAGTTAGGTAAAAGAGAGTTTATTGCTATGGAAACAGTCTCCTGTGATACGGAATTCAATGCTGGTATGATCCCAGGGGGTGTTATTAATATAACACTGAGTTGACCCTTGAAAATATGGAAAAGTGTTGGTACACTAAATGAAGCAGAAATGTCAAAACTTTTGTGTAGAGGAAAAGATCAAAAAAGTCTCAGGGAATTGAACCTGCTCTAATGGACTTACTGTATATGGCCAGAAAATCCACTAATTGACTATGTTCAGTGGAAAAGTCTGAGGATACTTCCCTTACCAAAACGATAAGCAATCTGCTAACGAGAAAGCACCAGCATTCTTAAGAAGTACTAAGGGGGTTGTCCTTTGTAGGTCGGCTCTGATTTAGAGAGATGCTATTATGCAGTTGGGCTCCCTGATGGCAATGTAGATGATATGATTCTATAAAAATAAATGCCAGTTGATGATGCTTAACTGGCAGAAGCAAAGTGGGTGCATTTGTTATAATGATGAGTGAGGTCCAAGTGGAACTAGGGGGCCTGACCTAAAAACATCTATGGGTATGGTGAAGAGAGCTTGTTATTCCCTGCGGCCGTATAAATTGTCAGCCAACAAGGGTAGTGTTCAGTCATGTACAACAGAAGAAGACAAGGAAGGATGCTCAGCAGGTAGCAGACAATTGCTTCAATCAAAATTCATCATCTCTTGATGAGCTTCCAAAACTGAGCCAGTTCTCAGAGCCAAGACCCACTGGGTCTTGGGGGATGGTGAGTGGTGGGAGATGGTGAATCCTTATCATGAAGGACCTTCTGAAACCACAGCAAGTATGCTCAGTCATGATTACTCCAAGGATCCCTCAAAGGCAACTATAATCATTTACTCAAATCCTCATATAATGAGAACAGAAGGATATAAATCCATTTTCGGGACTTTTAGATGTAGGATCTGAGTTGACAGGATAGGGTGCATACAAAGAGAATCTGGACTCCAGTCTTCTGGCTTATTGGGCTTCTGAGTCCATGACCAGGATGCCATTTACCTTTGGTCCCTGAATGAGTGCTTGGCATGGATATACTTGATAATTTGAAGAACTCCTGAATTGGTTCCTTATCGTGTGCTCTGATTGATTGACCAAGTGACCTGAAAAGCTGCCAGCACTGAGTGAGACACAGAGCCATCAGGACAGGGCTCAGCAGCAGGTCCAGCCTGTGATCAAAATAAATGATCCAGCAGACCTTACGGAATTAGAGATAAATGTATTCGGGAAAGGCACTTGTAGTGCTTGACTAGTTGATCAAAGGATAGAAGCGGAAAATCCAGGAATAAGTGTTCTGGGGAGAAAGATCATTCCAACTAGCCACTTGGTAGGAATTTGATTATGTTGAAACTCTTCCATCCTGAAAATGGAAGGTCTTTATTTTGAGGGAAGTAGTCTCTCAAATTATTTTTTTGAGAGAAATTTTGGGTGTGAGTATACTTTTCCTGCCCACAAGGCTTTAGCCAGCATCACTGAGGACCAAACAGTTTGATCCAGTGGCATGAAACTTACCTAACCTTTATTAGACCAAAAGACCTGTTCTATAGTAAAGGGGATGTGACAGTTAACACATCACCATGGAATCCACTATTATTATATAAACCATACCACCCAGAAACTGACGGCCTGATGGAGAGATGGGATGATTCTCTGAAGGCTAAGATGAGGTACTGGATTAGAGACTAATCTCTGCAGGGGTGAGGGGCTATTCCCCAGGCTCTAAATCATTGACTATGATACAGGGAGATACTATGTGGTTTCCCAAACAGGAGGAATACTTGGTCCAGGAACCAAGGGGTGGAAGTAGGAGTGGCCCTGATGTCATCGCAACCAATGATCCCTTGGGGAATTTGTGGTTTCTGTAACCCTAGGCTCTGTAGGTTTTAAAATTTCTGTGTCATAGAAGGGGAGCATTTCCACCAGGGCACAGTGAGTGTCCATTAAACTGTACACTATGGCTGCTAATCTATCATTTTTAGATCCTTGTGCCAAAGATAAGCAGACAAGGCACAGAATCACCTTTTCTGAATGATCAGGGATAACTGACCCTGAGTATTCAGAAAAGGTAAAATTGCTGTTGCACAGTGAGGGCAGGGAAGAATTTCTTTGGCTATGGGTGATCCACTGGGACATGGCCTGGCACACCCTTACCCATCTTGATGGCACTTGGACAAATGCCCAGGCATGAGAAAGGCATGTCAATAGGAGGCCAGACCCCTCAAAGATGAGAGTCTTGGTTACCCAACTGAGTAAATTACCAAGAGCAAAAGAGGCACTAATCAAGGATACGAGGAATCTAAAATGAGTGGCAAAAGAGGGAAAAGAGGAGCACCAGCTGCAGTGGTGGGGGCTGTGGTTGTCCTATTAACTCCATCTCGTAAATTACTTAAGGAAAAGAGATCAGTCCAATCCAGAAAAATCATTTTCTTTGTTTTTTTTTTTTTTTTCCAGAGAGGATGAGCTCTTTATATGAAGCAAATAGCACACAAAGAATAGGAGGTAGCAGATGCTGTGTTCTATCACCTTGAGTCCCCACTGGGATGGAGGACTCATTCTCCAGCTGGCAGGAAGGTTGGCCACTGATGGTCCATAGCTGAGTCCCTCTTTGGAGAATTGCTCTTCATTTGAAGGAGGTTGCTTTGTCCAAAGTTTACATTCCTTCTGTGGAGGGAGCTCATAACCATAAACGGATTGATGTAGGGGTACAGAACCAGGACCTTTGCCTTAGCTGGAACAAGTCTGAAGGGCCAATCTACCTCCAGAACTCCTCATCAGATGGGCTGAGGTGATTCCTGCAACGGATCACATTTCACCTTTTCCGTCTGCTGGGCCTCACCTCTCACCAGTGCTACTCATGAGTGTGTTCCCTGTTAAACTTCTGCATGGAAAGCTCAGAGTCTGTTTCCCAGGGAACCCAGTCTGTGATGGCTAGTAAAAGGAACTCTTAAACATACTTGCAATAAGCCTTTGGAAGTATATTCATGTTAGTTACCTCTAACCTGAGTGTGAGTGATGAATCCCACCCACTAAAAGGAAGCACTGGATGAAGTGAAGGAAAAACTGTGACTTGAAATATAATTCCAAATACATTTAATGATATGCTACCTTCAGCAAAATCTCTTCATCGGATCATAAAGAAAGAATATAATTTTTAAGAATGGAAAACCAGCTCACCTCTTCAAAAATTAAAGTTGAAATAACTGTTAAAGATACCTAACCCTTTGGGAGAGGATTCTAGAGGAGGGAGACTCAAGGAGTACTGATGATAGGTATGTGGGTCCCAAGGTAACAGGGGCTTAGGCAGCACCTGTCCCTCCCCCAATGCCTAGTTTTCTCTATGAGTATTTGCTCTTTTTCCAGTGTATGTTTGTTCTGGGAAGGAGAGAGTCCCAGCACTTACCTCCCAATGCTCCCAGCATCAGATAGTAGATCTTTCTGTAGAAGAGGGGAAAACAGCCCTTAGATATTTGGTTGATGATGTAATCCATGATAGAGAGGAACATGTACATATCAGAAGGTTATAGTTACCCACATTTACCTATGTGGACCTCCAGATTGAAAAAAAAAAAAAAAAAAAAAGAATTGTCCTGCCTATGTTTAGTCTGAGGTCTGTGTGACCCTGGGGTCCTGGACTCTGAACACGGACTCATCCCAGAATAATAAAGAACCCAGAAGACCCAGAAGATGAAGTCCAATTGCCATAGAACCTTAGGCAATCTCTGGACTTTGAATACATCCCTGATGACAGCTTGCTTAGTTGTCATTCGTTTCTTTCTCAAAAAAGAATACAAAATGTGCAAAATGCTTTTAGTTTCTGGTTTTGTAATTGCAAGCCGGCTAAACGGTAATTTACTGTACTTTTCTGTTTGGAGACGCTACTGCTTTTTTAAAACATTTTCTACATTTTTCTTCATTTGTTGTCTTATAGTAGGAAATAATGCGCATACTTGAGCCTGCATTTTCATCACATTAGGGACCACTAGAAGAGTCTCTTTCCTAAAGAGGGAGGCAAGGATGGCGAGTAGGCGGAATGTGCTGAAAAACATGTTCCAGCGTTTGTCTCACCCACACAACTGGGAGGGGACTAAATGCTCTCTACACAGAAGCAGCTCACACGGTTTCATCTTGATCTACACCACCTCCGTGCTGCAAAGTTTCACAACTGAGAAAAAAAAAGAGGGGGCCTGAAGTCTTTTTAACATGGATCATGCAGAGCTAGGTTATTTTTAAATTCGATCAAGACATCTGGCCCAGAGACCTTCGACAGCAAAACGTCTTCCCTCTTTCTTTGGTTTTTATATTTAGCATCCACCATAAGTAAGCCAGGGATAAATATAGTAAAACCATCTAGGTAATTCCACATAGACTCCACTTCATTTAAGTGTCAGAGGACCCTGTGGAAGCTGCTTCCCCTTTCTGGATATCACGGGGGCAACAGGGATCTCACACAAACTCTTACCCAGACTATTTTTTAAAAATTGACTTTAAAATGATACTTCTGCCTTGCAGATAAATGAACTTCTTGAGGTTCACTATGTCTTAGGATGAACAAGATCAATCTATGCCTCTCATGGTTAAATTTTAGCATTAGATGCTCCAATTGGTCTATGTGTCTAATTTTTCTATCCTTAAATTAAAAAGTATAGTTATATATACCTGTAGCTGGAACCACAGTCCCACTAGCTTTCCACAGGGGAACAGAAATGCCTTATCTATAAAGGGTTTCTAAAGCCTTTCGCTGTTACCTTTGCAAAAGAAGACTGGGTTTCTAGTGTGAGATCTCTACTAGTACCAGTGCAAAACAGAGGGACTGTCCTGACCAGAGGGAGAGAAGAATTGGAGTTTCCTCTTTTTTTCATGAATTTTATTAGCCTTGTTAAGTAGGGTCATCTGGGCAGCTTATCGAGATACTAGTTTGTAGGTGAAATATGACCGTATCTCAAAGTCAAAGTAGACCTCTTAGAGTGGTGCTGGGGTGGGGTGCTCAGAGCCTCCTACTGCATCTTCCCATCTTCTTCCCTTTCTCAGATTGTTTCTGACACGGCTACTCAAGATTCTTGAGCACTGAAGAAGCACAGATACCCTGGAAAACTGTCTGGAAAAATTCTGCTCTAATTAAATTGTAATATCATATGGTGTAGTCCTAATAGTTCCATTATGTAAAAAGTTTAGACAGCAGAAGCCTCCTGGGAGGTGTGATTTGAGGAATGACAGTGATGTTTCTGCTTTTGGGACCCTGCTAGGCATCCTTCTTCCCATCACTATTTGGCATTTCTGTATTGGAATCACTTTGGGTTAAGGCACAGTTACTATTAAGGGTCCCTGTTAGAAAACAAAACAAAACTTTATTTGAAAGTATCACCATATTCTACTGGAAGCCATCATTCCATGTGGAATGGGGATATTTTCCATGATGAAACAGAGCTGGGATAAACCAGTCCCACCAGCAAAACTGAGAGTCAGGGAGAGACCCTTTTTTGATTGTGACCTTGTGAAGTCAGCCAGTGGACAGAGAGATGCTGATGTAGAGAGAGGCACGAGGAAATGGCTTAGACAAGAGACATTGTTCAATGCAGTTGATTCTGCAGCTATGATGGACCTCCCTGTGTAACTACACGGCAAAGGAAGAATTGGGCATTTTCACTAGAGAAGAAGTGAAAGACAAAAGCTGCAAAGAAAAGGAAGATGGTGGCATATAGCCCAGACTCTGTGTTATGATTTTGTCCAAGACTGGCCTGTTGATATTTCCAAGTGCCTAATGGAATGAATCGACATTAGTGAACTAATTTGTTACTGGTCCCTGCATAGCAGACTATCATTTGTGGGATAATGGCAAGCTCTCTTAAATATGCAGAAGGAGGTTGGATGACCGGACAGCTAGTTATCAAGAATTTCAAGCTACAGATTTATTAGATTTAGGGTAAGGTACTTCTTTTGAGTAATATTCTCTCTATTTCTTAAAAACTGTTATCACATTTGTTTTCTTGTGTCCGCCTTTATTGATTACAAATGTTCCCAAATGTCAAGACTATGGAAAATGACAACAAACTATCAATTCCTTAAGTTAACAAGCACCACATTTACTCCAAAAGATTACAAAGAATAGGGGGAAAAAAGAATCACCACACAGATGATTTGAATCATGTCGTTTATAAAGATGTAGAGAAACAGACTTTAGTTGGGGCGCAAGCTGCTTGAATTTGAATTTAATTTAAAGATGGACAGTTTTTCTACGGGGTTGGCATTTTGTCTTCCTGAAGCCAGAATAGATTTCATCCAGATGCTTCATGTTTTTGCCCTGAAAGCAAACATTTACATGGGAACTGAGCTGAAGGAACTGAACAAAGCAACCTTATAAACTCTAAATTTGGGTGATTGCATCACTGAAGTTCTAAACATACTATGAGTCAAATCCAGGTTTTATTTTTATTGAGCATTTGCAACTAATTCCCACCGATTAAAGACAATTTAGTCTCTTCTTTTTGGCAAATAAGTCTTGTTCTGGGAGGATGACATGGGAATCACTTGTCTTCCCAACAGCCACACAATTTGATTCCACTGTTGCAATGGGAATGTGGAATGGGGGAAGGTTGTGCATTTGAGGAATTCATTAAGCAACTGAATTCATTAAATGTTGGGAGTAGATAATTTAGACCTTTTTTGTTAACATAATAATTTACTACTGTGTCATTTTTAGGGCTTGCTTTAGTCTCAGACACAATTTTATATTTATATTAAATTAAAATTATCTACTACTTATATCGACAAAAATATAAGAGTCTTAGTTGTAGTTATTGGTGGGGCTACAGAGTCCCCACCTTGCTCTTCACTAATCAACTTGAACAGTGTGAGGAGTGGGCAGAGGGGGAGATGTGACCCATGGTGGAGATGGTGCCAGTGTAAGGCAGGCAACTTATGTAGAAGCTTAACTTTGAAGTTGGAACTAAGAAGCTCAGGTCTTATTTCTGATGATCTCAGGTATTTCTTTACTTTGGCTGTAAAATAATGAAGATGATATTCTTATTGTGAGTTCAGGAACAGATCAATATTTTAGAAGGTCCAGAACTGACACAATTTGAGTGTGCATGCTCAGTCGCTCAGTTGCGTCCAACTGTCTGCCACCCTATGGACTGTAGCCTGCCAGAATCCTCTGTCCATGGAATTTTCCAGGCAAGAATACTGGAATGAGTTGCTATTTTCTCCTCCAGGGTATCTTCTGGACCCAGGTATCAAACCCACATCGCTCGCTCTCTCTTTTTTTTGCATTTTATTTTATTTATTTATTTATTTTATTTTTTAACTTTACTATATTGTATTGGTTTTGCCATATATCAACATGAATCATGAATCAAACCCACATCTCTTGCATCTCTTGCTTCTTCAAAAAAGAATATAAATATAAATTCTTATTGTTGTTCAGCCACTCAGTTGTGTCTGACTCTTTGCGACCCCATGGACTGCAGCATGCCAGTCTTCCTTGTCCTTCACCATCTCCCAGAGCTTGCTCAAACTCATGCCCATTGAGTCGGTGAGCCCATCCAACCATCTCATCCTCTGTCATCCCCTTCTCCTCCTGCCCTCAATCTTTCCCAGCATCAGGGTCTTTTCAAATGAGTCGGCTGTTTGCATCAGGTGGCAGAAGTATTGGAGCTTCAGCTTTAGCCTCAGTCCTTCCAATAATGTTCAGGGTTGATGTCCTTTAGGATTAATTGGTTTGATCTCCTTGCAGTCAAAGGGACTCTCGAGAGTCTTCACCAATACCACAGTTCAAAAGCGTCAGTTCTTCTGTGCTCAACTTTTTTTATGGTCCAATACTCACATCCACACATGACTACTGGAAAAACTATAGCTTTGACTAGATGGACCTTTTTCGGTAAAGTAATGTCTCTGCTTTTGAATGTGCTGTCTAGGTTTGTCATAGCTTTCTTCCTTATACCCAATGTAAGCTCTAAGTTGGGTATAAGACATTGAAAGGGACCATTACAATTAAAGTGCCTTGAAGCTTAAGCCTTAGCAACTTCATGCTAAATCCACCCCTGCTTGTGCTAGTGTCACTAAGGGAAAGAATGAGGTTGCCCATCATCCATCAAAGAGCTGCCGTTTGTGCTGATGGGGCTGCCTTTCTGAGGGAGGCAGTAAGTTCTTCTCTAGAACTGGAAAGGGTGTAGTAGGAGATTGCTGTTTGCTGATAACTAAAGCTTGTTAACAGGAATTTTAAGCTGTTATCACATCATGAACCTCTTCCGATAAGGTGATCTCTGCTTTATAAACATGATTACTCCCAGGTACAAGTTTCTTTCCCAGGTGGCTCAGAAAGAATTACTCAGTGGTAAAGAATCTGCCTGCTGATCAGGAAATGCAGGTTAGATCCCTGCATTGGGAAGATCCCCTGGAGAAGGAAATGGCAACCCACTCCAGTATTCTTGCCTGGGAAATCCCATGGACAGAGGAGCCTGGTGGGCTACAGTCTATGGGGTCACAAAGAGTCGGACACAACTTAGTGAGCAGACAACAACAGAAGTTTCCTAGGTGAGAATATTTGAACTCCCATGTTCCGGACCATCTGCACGCTAGACCATTCAGTACTCTTAGGTGCCCAAGGAACATTTTCAACCTCATTTTGTAGGCATTGACCTGCTCAGCAGCACAGAGTTGGATGTTGGATGTGCCCAACCCTGAAATCCATGCTTACTCACCACCCCTTAGTGCTGAGGGACTTCAATATTGGACAGTTTCTATAGGTGGTTTGAGCTCTCTGTGTGATCTCACCGATTAGCTGTTCATTCAGTCAAAGTGACATCCCACCTCTTGGGATGATGCCCTAAACACACTTCCACTATGGAGGGTTGTGCCCTCCTTCCTGGTGTGATAGCTGGTCACTGGAATAAAGATATTTCCTCTGTTTGGGGCTTAGTCATGCCCTGACCTGGAAAAATCTCTACTTAAAAAATAATTTTAAATTCCTAGGGTCAGTAAATAACCATGAAGTGGTTACCATCAATTTCTTGCTGGTATATATTCTAGAATGGGCTTTCCAGGTGGCAGAGTGGTAAATAATCCACCTGCTAATACAGGTGATTCAAGAGACATGAGTTCAATCCCTGGGGTGGGAAGTTTCCCTGAAGAAGGAAATGGCAACCCACTCCAGTATTCTTGCCTGGGAAATCCCATGGATCGAGGAGCCTGGCGGGCTATAGTCCATGAGGTCACAAAGAGTCTGACATGACTGAGCACACACACACAAATATTTTAGAGCAGCGGTCCCCAATCATTTTGGCACCATGGACTGGTTTTGTAGAAAATGTTTTCACAGACTGGTGTGGAGGATGGTTTCAGGATGATTCAAGACATTACATTTGTTGTATGCTTTATTTCTATTATTATTGCATTAGTTCCTTCTCAGATCATCAGGTATTACATCCTGGAGGTTGAGGATCCCTGTTCTAGAGTATACCCTCATTCAGAGACTGTTTATTTTGAAAGTTCATTTTGTGGCCAGATTCTCTGGGGAATTATTATTAGTCCTGGGGAAAAAGCAAGAGAGTTCCAGAAAAACATCTATTTCTCTTTTATTGACTACGCCAAAGCCTTTGACTGTGTGGATCACAGTAAACTGTGGAAAATTCTGAAAGAGATGGGAATACCAGACCACCTGACTTGCCTCTTGAGAAACCTGTATGCAGGTCAGGAAGCAAGAGTTAGAACTGGACATGGAACAACAGACTGTTTCCAAATAGGAAAAGGAGTACGTCAAGGCTGTATATTGTCACCCTGCTTCTTTAACTTATATGCAAAGTACATCATGAGAAACGCTGGGCTGGAGGAAGCACAAGCTGGAATCAAGATTGCCGAGAGAAATATCAATAAGCTCAGATATGCAGATGACACCACCCTTATGGAAGAAAGTGAAGAGGAACTAAAGAGTCTCTTGATGAAATTGAACGAGGAGAGTGAAAAAGTTGGCTTAAAGCTCAACATTCAGAAAATGAAGATCATGGCATCCAGTCCCATCACTTCATGGGAAATAGATGGGGAAACAGTGGAAACAGTGTCAGACTTTATTTTTCTGGGCTCCAAAATCACTGCAGATGGTGATTGCAGCCGTGAAATTAAAAGATCCTTACTCCTTGGAAGGAAAGTTATGACCAACCTAGACAGCATATTATAAAGCAGAGACATTACTTTGCCAACAAAGGTCCATCTAGTCAAGGCTATGGTTTTTCCTGTGGTCATGTATGGATGTGAGAGTTGGACTATAAAGAAAGCTGAGCACCGAAGAATTGATGCTTTTGAACTGTGGTGTTGGAGAAGACTCTTGAGAGTCCCTTGGACTGCAAGAAAATCCAACCAGTCCATTTTAGAGGGATCTGTCCTGTTCATTGGAAGGACTGATGTTGAAGCTGAGACTCCAATACTTTGGCCACCTGATGTGAAGAGCTGACTCATTTGAAAAGACCCTGATGCTGGGAAAGATTGAGGGCAGGAGGAGAAGGGGACAGAGGATGAGCAGGTTGGATGGCATCACCAACTCAATGGACATGACATGGGTTTGGGTGGACTCTGGGAGCTGGTGATGGAGAGGGAGGCCTGGCGTGCTTCGGTTCATGGGGTCGCAAAGAGTCAGACACGACTGAGCGACTGAACTGAACTGAACTGGGACTCACCAGACATAGGAATTGCATGGGACAGAAGAAGGATTTCTAAAAAGAGAGACAAAAGATTCTAACTCAGAGCAGGGCTCCTTTGTAGAGAAGTTCTCCTCTACACATGCTGCCTTTTTTTTCTCTGCTGTCCTTCAACTCCTCCTACTGTCAAACACATACAGAGAGAGTCGTCATAGGTACTAATAAAAATGTCCATGAGGATCCAGTAGCATTTGACTGCTTAAGTTTCTCAAAAGCCTTCTTAAGTCCTTATGCAAGAAGGGAGTTCTCTTTCTCCCAGATTCATCTCAACCAACTTCATGTTTAGAAGTGTGACCTGTTGAGACCAGCATGCTGGTCTGTTATGTGCTGGATTTACAGTGATTGAATAAATATTTCTTTTTCGAAGCTGTTAAGAACCACATGGCTACTTACCCCAGAGGTGGGGCATTTTTAGAGATGATGAAATGGAGACTTTTGATTTGAAGGCTTGTGCAAAAGGAACAACTCTGGACTCCCTCAAAGCTCTCCATTCTGGAAATTAAACTGAACTCACTCTCATTCTGGTGACTCCTCCTAGGAGCTTGGAAACAATAACTGTGCTAGTGAAGGCTTGGAATACATTGAAATAGGCCTGTCAAGTGTCAGTTTATACAGGAGGTGATGCAGTATGTGCTGACATCATGTAATCAAAAGGAAAAAAAAAATTACACCGTGTGTCTTGCCTGGGAAAAATAGACTGCAACTTAGCAAGTTGTATTTCATGCTCCCTGAACAGAGCTGCAATTCTGTCCTGTATTTATTCATTGAGTGCCTATTTAACTACAAAGTGGTGGTTTACAAATAATCAGAGTGTGAGGCTGTTTTCTGGGCTTTTAAAGACATCAGCTCTGGTGGATCAGATCAAATCCAACCCACCTCAGCAGGTACTAACTTGTTTAAGAAAACCAGCTGTCAACAGGAAAGGGAAACTCAGAGGGTTCACCAACTTAATCATCCCTTTGGCAGACCCTGGGAAATGTTCTGCCTGATTTTTCAGTGATGTGTTGGGCAAATGTAGAAAGGCAGCGCCTTCCATCAATCGGGAATCAATTATGAAGCTGATTGAGGTGCTGGTTTTTTAAATTACCCAAATAGATGGAGATTCAGGGAACAGCAGATACCTTAAGGAATTAACCTAAAAGAGCACACAGGGTAGGGATAAGGGGAAGAGGAGTTCAGAGAAAGCAATCGGGACTGAGAAACCTGCTTCTCTCCTCCCAGACTGCAGACAGAAGAGCATCTTCTCTGCTCCTGTCTCCCTGGAAACATTATTCTTCTGGTGGCTGCCACTGAGTGTTCTCCTCCAAGTTACCTGGCAGGGTCACAGGCAAAGCTATTACAGAAATCTGCTTCCTTCCTTTGCCCTCCCCTGGAACTTCCAGCCTTTCCTGGAAACACCTTTTCTAAATTTCTATTCCTTTCAGCTGTGCAGTGCACATGTCAAATGCCAACTCAATGAGATGGTCCTGATGATGTTTCTAAACATTTTTTGCCCATCTGGGAATTCACAAGGACTTTGTTCTGTAAACCCCCAATGTTATCAGCTTGGTGTCCAGTTACCTAACAGTCAGCATTTTCCTGGAAGGAATTTTGAATGACATACCCTCCCCCACCCACTCAGCACAAAGGGATATTTTTGTTCTATTGAAGTATTTTTTAAACAGTTTAATTGTGAAATATAACCAAAAATGAGTAAGACAATGCCATCGGTATTAGTTAATGCAGGAAGCTTTCTGGCAGCAAGATGAGTAAAGTCATAATCAGTGTACCAACCAAGGGCTATTTTGCACTGTTTTAGTCGGTGGTTCCCTGATAGCTCAGTTGGTAAAGAATCCGCCTGCAATGCGGGAGACCTGGGTTCTGGCATGGGGAATTCCATGAACTGTATAGTCCATGGGGTCACAAATAATTGGACATGACTGAGCGACTTTCACTTTAGTTGGTGAAGGAGGAAATCGGTGGGAAGGGACCAAGGGACGATTTCATTTTGACTCTGCTGATCTGCTCCGTGAGTGAAATCAGGTCCTTCTCAAACATGATATGTCTCAAATTTGCAAGATGTTGCTTTGTAAGTAAATCAGGATGGCAAGTTTTTTTATCTAATAAGAGAACTAGACCAAAGTTATCAACAAACACAGCACCTAGACAGGATACCTCTCACTGCACAATTTTCATACAACTTACTGACTTCAATAGGAGGTTTATTAGATAAGAGAGAAGTTACAAGAGATGAGAAACAAGGTGGATATGTTATGGTTCAAATGGCTTGTATAAAAGGGTTAAATAGGAATGCTTGGTGGAATGCAGTTATAATTTGGCTTTAAAAAATAATTTTCATTGAAGTATAGTTGCTTTACAATCTGTTAATTTCTACTGTACAGTGAAATGAATCAGCCACACATTCACATATATCCCCTCCTTTTTGGATTTCCTTCCCATTCAGGTCCTCACAGAGCATTACGTACTTCCCTGTGCTATACAGTATGTTCTCATTAGTTATCTATTTTATAGTGTCAGTATTATATGCATGTCAATCCCAATCTTCCAATTCTTCCCACCCCTTCTTTCCCTCTTTGGTATCCATACATATGTTCCATAATGTGACTTCTAAGGGCATGTATTCAGAGGTCAGAGTGCTCAATGTAGAATCTAAGTCTTACGACTTTTCTGGCTGCATGACACTGGGTGATTAGTATTTTATCCCAGCCTTAGTTTCCTAAGTTGTCAAATAGGGGTAGTAATACAAATATCCGGAGAAGGCAATGGCACCGCACTCCAGTGTTCTTGCCTGGAGAATCCCAGGGACTGGGGAGCCTGGTGGGCTGCCGTCTATGGGGTCGCACAGAGTCGGACACGACTGAAGCGACTTAGCAGTAGCAGCAATACACATATCACATAAAGAATGATACATGTAGGGAGCCCAGTGGCTGGCACTTAGTAAGAACTCAGTAAATGCAAGCTGCTCCTGCCGTTACCACCAGTACTTTTAGTACAAGTGCTGCTGCTTCTGTGGGGCTTCTCAGAACCCACAATATAATAATGAGTCCCTGAGTTTATAGAAGAAGCCTGCAGAGCTCAGCCTGTCCAAGACTTACCTAAATCACTAACGCTTTTTCCATAGAACATCTGGCTGGATTCATGTTTTCTGGCCTACCGTTTAGGAAATATTGTGACAGACGTATCCCCATGGGATCCTGACTCATAGTCTTTAACATTTGCTGGAGAAATTCCTCTCACTTCTCTCTACCTACTCAAATTCTCTGCATTCTGTTCAGCTCAACTCCTGTCCTGCCTCCAAGAGCCAGCTCTCACCTCCCTGGTCAGCATTCAGTTCCTTTCTCCGAATTCGGTTGGCCCATGTCATTTGCAATATATGTCTCTTGGATTTTTTCTTGATGTTGGCACTGTTTTCATAGATTTCTTATCACACTTAATTTGTCTTCTCTAACTTTATTTTACATAGTAAGTCTTCAGCTTAGCAACCCTTCACTTCACTGGCTAGTCTTAGATCTGCTGTGCTTGCTCAAGACCTAATTGAGTAAAGGTTTCCTGATGGTTCACCAGGTAAAGAATCTGCCTGCAGTGTAGGAGATGCAGGAGATGCCAGTTCAATCCCTGGGTCAGGAAAACCCCCTGGAGGAGGAAATGGCAACCCATTCCAGTATTCTTGTCTGGAAAATTCCATGGACAGAGAAGCCTGGCCGGCTACAGTCCACAGGGTCACAAAGAGTCAGACATAACTGAGCACACATGAGCATGAGCCATCAGTAAATGGTTGGAGCCTTACACTGTACGTTGATTTCCCCTGCAGAGAAGTCTGAAGCCTCACTTGTCACCCTCAACTTCTTCCAGGGCCAGTGTTCTTAGTCTTTAGTCCAGCTGTGTTATCTCCCCTTCTGATGTCTTTCCTAACCCATAGGACGGTGTCTGTTATCAAACTCAAGTTTGACTGCTCACCTGTCAGAGACAATAATTGAGTAGCAAATGTTGGTAGAAAGGAAAGTTGCTTTAATCAGAAAGTCAGCAATCTAGGGAGAAGGTGGATTCATGTCCCAAGACTCACTCCAAAGATTCTGCTCAGCCATGACAGTTCTTAAAGGGAGAAAGAGGAAACAATCTCAGATAGTTATTAAGATTGGAGGTCATAGTCTTCATCATTTTCCCATTGAATGCAGGACTTCTGACTTCTCCAAATAGTCCTTTGGATGTTATCTTGCCTGCATGGTCTGACTGCAAATTTACGAAGAGGAAAGGGGCTTCCCTGCTAACTCAGATGGTAAAGTATCAGCCTGTAATGCAGGAGATGCAGGTTCACTCCTTGGAGGAAGATCCCCTGGAGTAGGAAATGGCAACCCACTCCAGTATTCTTGCCTGGAGAATTTCACAGACAGAGGAGCCTGGTGGGCTACAGTCCATGAATTGCAAAGAGTCAGACACAACTGAACAACTAACACCAAGGGGAAGACTGTCAGTCATTCTTTAACTACTTAATTCTTCTTTAGTACTTCTAATCCAGGAAAGAAATCAACAGGTTAGACAAGGCACTGTGTACATTCAGTAAAGCAAAAATCAGGAGTAAAGGTTAAATGTTATCTAGGTTAAATGTTGATCTTATTTTTAGGATTAAGGTCTGAGAAAAACAGAGATGGACAAACAGAAAAACATCAAAAGAGCTGCTTACATATCTACTGTGCAAAAAGCTGATTTGTTGAGGAGACTATATTTCCCTTTTTATTATGTGTCTTTTTTTCTGAAGTCAATATTTCATTCTGTTCCTTGGTAATATATATTTTCTCTATCTTTAATTTTATTCTTTTTTTTATATTTCCTAGTGAGGCTTTGATTTATCCACATTTTATTGATTTACTGTGCCTGAAAACTATGTTGATGTAGGGAGTTGATTACAAGAATAGATGTAATACAAGTTTATTAAAGAGATTAAGAACACAGGCACTTGAACTAAAATAATCTGGCATTAACTGCATCCTTTACTAGCTGTGTGGCCTTGTATAAGTTAATTACACTCTACTACAGTCTTACTTATGAAATGAGCCACCTGGTGGGGTTGCTTTCCACATTAAACAAGACAATGGAAGACCAGCAGCAGAGTGCACTCTGGAAGGCTCATAATCATGGTTCAGATTTAAGACACATTGCTGTCATCTGGAGCAGAAGCAGAGGGGGCTTTAGAAGGAGGAAGGATGTGAGCAGGAATTGCAGATGAATAGGAAGAGTTACCGGAGAAGGCAGTGGCAACCCACTCCAGTACTCTTGCCTGGAAAATCTCATGGATGGAGGAGCCTGGTAGGCTGCAGTCCATGGGGTCGCAAAGAGTCAGACAGGACTGAGCGACTTCACTTTCACTTTTCACTTTCATGCATTGGAGAAGGAAATGGCAACCCACTCCAGTGTTCTTGCCTGGAGAATCCCAGGGACGGCAGAGCCTGGTGGGCTGCCGTCTCTGGGGTCACACAGAGTTGGACACAACCAGTGACTTAGCGGCAACAGCAGCAAGGAGAGTTGCAAAGACTGGTTTTACTGGGGCAGAGAGAGATGAGGTTGGTATCATAGATTGGAGACAAATAGTGGAGGGTTTTAAATCCAAAATTATGGAATTTTAGACAATGGAGAGTCACTAAACATTTCTAAACAAAATAGTAATACGATCTCTCTGTGTGTTAGGAAGCTACCTATAGGAATACTAAGGAGGATGAATTGGAGCGGAGAGATCAATCAAGAGATTAAGCGCCACCATTCCCTTTTTTTTTTTTTTTTTTCCTGTTTCTATCCCCCTGCTTCAGTTTCTTTTTAGATAATAGGAGGCAATTTTTCATGCAACTTCCATTGATAATCCTTGATGAGACTCTCCTTGAACTTTTTAATCTTTCTTTATCTGACTAGGCCTATTTAGTTCATCTGGCCCAAAGAATGTGTCCAGAAACAAAACAGATCATACATTTTCTGTTATATGTAAGCCTCAACTCCCATTCTTCAAGAGATAGGAATACCAGACCAGCCTGCCTCCTGAGAAATCTGTATGCAGGTCAAGAAACACCAGGTAGAGCCGGACATGGAACAAAGGACTGATTCCAAATTGGGAAAGGAGTATGTCAAGGCTGTATATTGTCACCCTGCTTATTTAACTTACATGCAGAGTTAATGTGAAATGCTGGGCTGGATGAATCACAAGCTGAAATCAAGACTGCTGGGAGAAATACCAGTAACCTCAGATATGCAGATGACACCAGCCTTATGGCAGAAAGTGAAGAGGAACTAAAGAGCCTCTTAATGAAGGTGAAAGAGGAGAGTGAAAAAGCTGGCTCAAAACTCAACATTCAGAAAACTAAGATCATGGCATCTGGTACTATCACTTCATGTCAAATTCATGGGAAAACAACGGAAACAGTGACAGACTTTATTTTCTTGGGCTCCAAAAGCACTGAAGCTGGTGACTGCAGACATGAAATTAAAAGATGTTTGCTCCTTAGAAGAAAAGCTATGACAAACCTAGGCAGTGTATTAAAAAGCAGAGACGTTACTTTGCCTAAAAATGTCCATCTAGCCAAAGCTATGGTTTTTCCAGTAGTCATATATGGATGTGGAATTTGGACCATAAAGAAGGCTGGATGCCAAAGAATTCAAGCTTTTGAGCTGTAGCATTGGAGAAGACTCTTGAGAGTCCCTTGGTTTGCAAGGAGATCAAATCAGTCAATCCTAAATGAAATCAACCCTGAATATTCATTAGAAGGACTGATGCTGAAGCTGAAGCTCCAATGCTCTGGTTACCTGATGCGAGGAGTCAACTCATTGGACAGGACCCTGATGCTGGGAAAGACTGAAGACAGGAGGAGAAGGGGAGGACAGAGGACAAGATGTTTGGATGGTATCACCAATTTAATGGACATGAGTATGAGCAAGCTCCGGGAGGTGGTGAAGGACAGGAAAGCCTGGTGTGTTGCAGTCCATGGGGTCACAAAGAATCAGACAAGACTGAATGAGAACAACATTTCCCAAAGCTGCTGTCCACTACTATAACTTTGCTTCAGAGAATCACCACTCCTTTCTTCCAGTCTGTGCAATGTGTTCTCAGTTGAGTGCTGAATTCCAAGGGTAAGTGCTTTATTTATACATGAACTAGAAAATGGATAATAAGAAAGATTTCAATAACTATCAGCCCCTTGGTTACAATAGATTCTTAACCTTAGGAAGCAGAACTGCATTTTGTTCTGAAGTCCTCTGAAAACAAAAATATATTTACACCAGATGCGGTTGCCCAATGCAAACTTTCAATCCAGTTAGATGCACAGGAGTGTCTACTGATGACCTTGCAGCTGCTTGTCAGCACCTTCCTATTAAACTCTCAGTCTGCTTAAAATAGAGCACCAATACCTCTGGGCACCTCGCTTTTTGAAAAGCAAACTAAGCCATCAGATAAGACCATGGAGACCTGGGCTTTATCTAATGCTACACACTCTTTTTAAAATTGATTCACTTTTCTGCCAACCCAAAATGTCCATGAAATAGCCTAGCTGCTGCTACAAGAACAATTATTATTCCACCTGAGATGACTCATAGGGTCTCAAGGCCTTGCAAACATCCCTTTATACTGAAGATGGGTTGCAGATAAAGCAGACATGAGTTGGCACTTCAGGCAGGCAACGATTGTCAGACATGCCACATTGTGACAGCTGGAGAACAGCCCAGTGGCCTGATGGAAGAAGACACTTCCATATTTCCTGGAGATCAGCATGCATGGAAATGTGCTAAATTTTGTCCTAACAGAAATACCATAAGGGTACAAAAGGCCTTCGAATCAGAATTGTCTGAATTTTCAAACTGACAGACTTGACGTTTATAAGCAAACATGGAAGCCTTGTGGAAACTTCAATTCACCTGCTGTATCTCTCCCTATAATCTAATGCCAAGGTTCAATTAACTGTAATTCATGGTGTACATAATTGCAACTCATCCAGAAGAGATTATTTTTTTGAGAGCTTCAAAATGAGAAAATGTGCACATTCCTTTACAGGTTTCATTGAAAGAAAGTTGATTTAAATAAATCCACAGGCACATATACTGTAGTGATTGATTCACCCCAAACAAAATGTACTATTGACATCTGTAGAAATATACATAGTAATTTATTTCTCAGATTACTATTATCTCATTAGTGATGTCATGAACTACAAGTAGAAATATCATTTGAGTCACCATTTTGCAATTTCTCTATAAAATTCCAGTTCATGTTTGGATTTATAAGACAAAAATGTGTTTTTAAGTCTGAACTAGATATATTTGTATTGTCTGGTTACAAATTAGTTCCCAGTGATTCATGAGGTCATCACAGGAAAATGTGAGAGATCCCTTTGGGGTATCATAATACTCTAACAGGGAAATAAGTATTAACATCTGAAGCCATAAGAGCAGGGACATCTATATTTCAAGGAAAACCTGACACCGGAAATTTCAATCCTATCATAAAAATGAGTTGCAACAAAATTACTCTCCAGGGTCACTGAAGAGTATCTCTGTGAGATAACTGAATTAGCCACTCAGAATGTTAAAGACAAAGGTGGATCTTGTTCAATCAAAATGTTTATTCTGCTTATTAGTCCAACTGAACACTTCTGTGAAATCAAAACAGTGTAAATGTTTGAACTAAATTTCAATTCAGTCAGAATGATCAATCTTTAGGCTTATGTTTCACACACAAACAATAAAAATATCAACATGTCTCTTATATGTATGAGTCTGGACACAAAAGGTAAGGACAGAATTACATCAAGTTTTTGACTTTGATTTCAATGAGTCACGCAAATCTCTGTTACAAAATGGAGGATCATAAGTAAGTTCATTGCAGATAAATGATTTCAGAGCAGCCAATACTCATTCTGCCCAAATTGCTGAGTTCCCAGATTATCTGCAGCCTTGACCTTGCCTCTGAGGGTTTACTTGGGTCTTGAGAGAGAGGACAGGCCTCCCACTATGGAGAAAAATAAACCAAGTCAGTTGGTTTAGATTTAGGTCTTAAAAAGTTCAGAGGTCTTCTGTGGCACTTAGGGAATTCCCAGCCCATTCTAGATTTGAGCCTTCAAAATAGTGAAGGGTCCATCTGGTTACTGGATGAGAGCCATGGGAACTTACAGCCAAAGGCTACCAGGAAGTACCCTAGAAAAGACTCTAAATTTGGTTTTCATCAATCTGAATCTCAGTGACCTGCTTCTACTTTTAGCACAGAAAGCTGACCAAATTAGAATGTTATTACTAGCAATCAAGGCAGTTTTTTTTTTATTATTATTATTGCATTTTGGACTTTGGCTTCTGCCAAGGATTAGATGCTGAATTGAAATTAACCTCTCCTTTGCCCACAATCCAAGTGTACTTTTTTCTGCTGCTGCTGCTGCTGCTAAGTCGCTTCAGTCATGTCCGACTCTCTGCGACCCCATAGACGGCAGCCCACGAGGCTCTCCCATCCCTGGGATTCTCCAGGCAAGAACACTGGAGTGGGTTGCCATTTCCTTCTCCTATGCATGAAAGTGGAAAGTGAAAGTGAAGTCGCTCAGTCATGTCCAACTCTTAGCGACCCCATGGACTGCGGCCCACCAGGCTCCTCCATCCATGGGATTTTCCAGGCAAGAGTGCTGGAGTGGGGTGCCATTGCCTTCTCCACTTTGTTTCTACAACTTATGAATTACTCACTACAGTCTGCATTCATTAGCTTAGAAACACAGATCTGCCTATATAGTTCTTCAAACCTTCAATATTTCTTGGCTTCATATTTAATATACTTCCTTCAATATTTTTTGGCTTCATATTTAATACACTTCCTTCAATATTTCTTGGCTTGGTATTTAATGCACTTCTTAATCTGGCCTAGGCTTACACCTTTACCATCTCTTTTCACTTTTCTCAACACAAACTTGATTTCTTAGCTGTATCAGATTATTTGCTCTTTACAAATGACGTCTTTAGATGCCTTTGCTTGCATTGTTCTCTCTGTCATTGTCCATCGCATCACTGATATTCATCTTTCAAAGTCTATCACAAATATTATCTACCTCCATACACATTTTCTCAACTCTCAGAGACAAAAATTAATGAACTCCCTAGCATGATCACTTTAATACTTTACACTTCTTCTGTGGCCGCTCAGTCATAGTAGCACTTTCCATATAAAAACTAGTGAGATAGGAGAGCTTATTATTTCCTGTGCTGAAAATTGTATTATTTGAGTTCTGATAACATATCCTTGGGTAGGAAGTGGTCCGGGTGAACCTAACAGGTGGGGAGGTCTGAAAGTTCCTTCATGTTCATGATGAGTCATGCAAATAATTGTAAGTGAGATGCATAGGAAGGCAGAGCTAGGGGCTAAAACTTTCTACAAATGAGAAGAATGATCAGGAGGTTGTAGATGACCACACCAATTGAGCACAAGAGTGACATATTTGCATGATGTGAGTTTCAAGAAAGCAGCTGTTTTGGCAAGAAGTGGGGCATAGTATTGGACTAGAAGTGGCAATGAGAATCAGAAAGGACATTCCAACATATGAGTGAGGCAATAAAAGTCTCCTCCACGTGAGCAGTCTTCAAAGCAGTACTTTGAGGACAATCGGGTTTTAGTTAAGACAAGAAATGAGAAAAATGTTCTGAGAAAGGATGATGGGTAGGGAGGAATATTTAACTGACCAAGGTTTGAGAGGGAGGGGAAAAGAGAGGGATGGGTCAGATTAAATGCACCAACCAGGATCAAGACAGTGTCTGGGTTGGCAGAGTTGACTTTAAATGGCAATGGAGAGTATGGTGGTATGAGGCATAGCATGTTGGTCTTGCTATGTACCTGGACAGCTGGACAAATTACCATGATTTAAAAAGCTTTCCTCTGTGATATGATGGCTCAAAGAACCAGGGCTGTCTGTGACTTCTTGGAGGTTGATGATTTACGTGGTCTAGAACTTAATCCTGGGTTTGCCTTGGGGTGTGTACAAATGCAGGCCAGTGGTGCACCTCGCTGGACTTCTATCCCCTTGCATATAATACAAGGAGATTAGATCTAATAATCATGGAGCTTGACTCTAGCTATTAGTCTACAAAAAGTTTTATTTTTCAGTGAGTTTAGGCAGTCTATGTTTCTTAGGTTAATTTAACAATTGAAAGAGGGCTACTTCCTAAAGACTAAAAGAAGAATATATTATTTTCTTCACTTTCATGCAGGAAGAATTTATTATGCACTGATTTTGTGTCTCACTTGATGTGCTATGAAGAAATGTATATATTCTGTGCCCTGGAAGATCTTTTAAACTACTGGGAGCCATAACATATGCTCAGAAATAAATGGCGAATGCTGAAGACATATGCCTTCACGCAAGCTTTTAAAATGAGACTCCCCTCGCCTTGGTCCACTTCTTGCTTAGACAAATCGCTTAGCATTCACCATTTTTATTTGTCCTTCAATATTTTGTAGGGTTAATTGGGAAGTTCATGACCTTACGTCTAAAGTTCTTGAAGATTCTAGTGATAAGGTTGGATTTAAAGTGTCTTAATGTTCAAGCTGGTTTTAGAAAAGGCAGAGGAACCAGAGATCAAATTGCCAACATCCGCTGGATCATGGAAAAAGCAAGAGAGTTCCAGAAAAACATCTATTTCTGCTTCATTGACTATGCCAAAGCCTTTGACTGTGTGGATCACAATAAACTGTGGAAAATTCTTCAAGAGATGGGAATACCAGACCACCTGATCTGCCTCTTGAGAAATTTGTATGCAGGTCAGGAAGCAACAGTTAGAACTGGACATGGAACAACAGATTGGTTCCAAATAGGAAAAGGAGTATGTCAAGGCTGTATATTGTCACCCTGCTTATTTAACTTATATGCAGAGTACATCATGAGAAACGCTGGACTGGAAGCAGCACAAGCTGGAATCAAGATTGCTGGGAGAAATATCAATAACCTCAGATATGCAGATGACACCACCCTTATGGCAGAAAGTGTAGAGGAACTAAAAAGCCTCTTCATGAAGGTGAAAGAGGAGAGTGAAAAAGTTGGCTTAAAGCTCAACATTCAGAAAATGAAGATCATGGCATCCGGTCCCATCACTTCATGGGAAATAGATGGGGAAACAGTGGAAACAGTGTCAGACTTTATTTTTCTGGGCTCCAAAATCACTGCAGATGGTGATTGCAGCCATGAAATTAAAAGACACGTACTCCTCGGAAGGAAAGTTATGACCGACCTAGATAGCATATTCAAAAGCAGAGACATTACTTTGCCAACAAAGGTCCATCTAGTCAAGGCTATGGTTTTTCCTGTGGTCATGTATGGATGTGAGAGTTAGACTGTGAAGAAGGCTGAGCACCGAAGAATTGGTGCTTTTGAACTGTGGTGTTGGAGAAGACTCTTGAGAGTCCCTTGGACTACAAGGAGATGCAACCAGTCCATTCTGAAGGAGATCAGCCCTGGGATTTCTTTGGAAGGAATGATGCTAAGGCTGAAACTCCAGTACTTTGGCCACCTGATGCGAAGAGTTGACTCATTGGAAAAGACTCTGATGCTGGGAGGGATTGGGGGCAGGAGGAGAAGGGGACAACAGAGGATGAGATGGCTGGATGACATCACTAACTCGATGGACGTGAGTCTGGGTGAACTCTGGGAGTTGGTGATGGACAGGGAGGCCTGGCGTGCTGTGATTCATGGGGTCACAAAGAGTCGGACACGACTGAGCTACTGAATATTGAGACTGAACTGGCCTCAAGATAATACATTTTTAATACCAGAGGCAGAGGTGGTGAAATACACACATAGCTTCCTCCTCTCCTTTCCTTTAACAGTTTATTTTCCTCTGAGAAAATCCAGAAGTAGGAAATGAAAAGATATTCCTTGGTTCCTGTTCACAGGTGGAGGAAAACATTCAGGTAGCTTGCAGCTGACTGATCCAAAGAACTGCTGCTTAGGTGACCAGGCACCTTGCTACTATCAAATCATAGCAGAGAAGCCCTAGACAGGGGTCATGAAACTTCTGTTTTAAATTTTGCTCAGACACTAATTCATTGAGTGATCTATGAAAAGTCATTTCTTGAAACTGGTCCTTCCCCCTTGGGAAAGTGAGAGATTTGGGATGGAGATTTTATAACCCTTTCCAGCTTAAATGTCTATTGTTCCAAAAGTCCACCTTTGAAGTGCTGGGATCAGTAGGCAACTGGCTTTTAGGTGTTTGAATGCCTTGGCATTCTGAGAACAGCTGATATATTGGATCATGTTCATTCAAATTCAAAATTCATTTTTTAATTGTAAAATTTTGTTCAGATATATTTTGGAATGATTTTTGTTCCTCTGCCTAGACAAATGTCTCTGGAAAGGGATAGAGCTGATAATTTAATGATACTGATAATTTATGCATAAGGTAGTTTTTGTTTTGTTTGAAAACACATCCTTGAATCCCTGGAAACCTGAGGAAGAAAATGTAATATGTCTCAGAGCAGACTCCAGATGAGTTCAAGACCATCCGGCTATGAGGACATATGTGTTAGTATTTTAAACCAATTTTTCTTGGAGTATAGTTGATTTACAATGTTGTGTTAGTTTCTGCTGTACAGCAAAGTGAATCAGTTATATGTATATATATATTCACTCTTTTTTAGATTCTTTTCCCATATAGGTCATTACAGAGTACCGAGTACATTTCACTGTACTGTGCCATTCGACAGCTCATGGTTTGCCATATCCCACAGGGCACCACTGGTAATCTCTGGTTAGGAAAATACTGCTAGTGAATGAGGTTGTCTATTCGGGTTACAAAGAAAGAGGCTGTGTCACAATCTGGCCATTTCTAATAAATGGTTGTTTTAATTCATTTACTTTACAGTTACAGCTATGTGTACAACTGTTTGTACCGTTTCTGTGTGACTTTAAAAGTTATTTAATTGTTTAGAACTTTCTTTCCTTCATTTGTTTAAGTAAGCACATCAACTTCATGGAGTTGTTGTGAGTGTTTTATAGATGATGTTTGAGAAAACATATTTTAAACTGTTAAACACCATTGACATGTGGGTTATTGTATCCAACTGGACACATAATGACTCAAACAAATTTATTTTGCTTTTGTAAGCCCTCAAAGACAATAATTTTTTCTACACCAGATTTTTTTTCTCATCATTGTTTTGCAAAGTGTAATCTATTCCATCTACTTTTGGTAAATTTGCCAATTTGGTAGCTTTGGATCAGATTGGACAAATTTTCTGTAAATCCATTCTGAGCAGGACCCTGTTATTGTTGGAAGCCCAGATTATTAATTGATGCTTGCAGCTGCCAAGACTTTACCACAAATGGAGAAATAACTGTGGAAATTAAACTCACACCTGAATTCCCTTAGATTTGTTCATTTAAATCTGATCCTCAAAGTATTTGTTTTACTCATTATGCTACCTAATTTGCCAAAAATAAATCAGGAGCCAGTCAACACTCAAATCCTGGGGTAATTGGAGTTTTCAGTGTCAGCAGTAATACCTGCTAGTTCTGCAAGTGTGGAGTGTGTGTGTGTGTGTGTGTGTGTTGGAAATATGAACTAAGAGGATTCCTTTTGCCTGCAATTGCAAATAGTATTTGGGAGTATTTTCAGCTCATCTGGAAATGGATTTGAAATGCTAAAATCTAGTAAAAATAAAAGGCTGTTTGTTTTCAAATACCAATCTTACCAGAAGAAAACAGGATGTTTTCAAATATCAATCTTACCTGAAGAAATGGACTGGAGGAATATATCCTAACTTATTGTCATAGAAATATGGGTAGTATCTTTCAAAATTAATGTATGCTTCTGATGCAACAACCTTAGGGGACAAGTCAGAGTGTGAATACAGCCATTAGAATAAGATGCAATAACATTATTCTGACATTAGTTACTTAATGATTCTTTATAAGAGTGAGTAAAGGAACAAACAGGCTTCCCTGGTGGCTCAGACAGTAAATAATCTGCCCACAATGTGGGAGACCTGGGTTTGATCCCTAGCTTGGGAAGGTCCCCTAGAAGAAGCCATGGCAACCCACTCCAGTATTCTTGCCTGGAGAATCCCTATGGACAGAGGAGCCTGGAGGGCTACAGTCCATCGGGTTACAAAGAGTTGGACATGACTAAGCACAGCACAGCACAAAGGAACAAACACACGACATGAGACAGATTTCATTGTGTTGACTTGATAGTCAGCAATGGTACCCTGACTGCTTGAAATCTGTGTAGTATTTTGTTATGAATAACAAAATGTTATTTTATTATTTTTATTTTATAATTATTATTTTTATGTTATAATAATTATAATGTTATAATTATTATTTTATGTCAGGAAGTAAATAAGAGGTGAGGATTCAGGCAAGTAAAATTCTCACTTACTCAGTAAAAATTGTTTAGGTATTGGAGGTTAGGGAGCCTGCTTCTTATTTAGGGCTCTGAACAGAGGGAATGTCACAAAGAGAATGACAGGCAGGGGATCATTCATTTCTGCCCTGTACTTTGTGAACTGGTTCTGTACTGGTGGTTTCTCCTCACTCATTCACCTAGTCATCAGCAGAGATGATGGAACAGCAGAGAAGTTGGGAGAATGGCTAAGGATTCTGTGAGTGCTCAGTCACTTCAGTGGTGTCTGACTCTGTGTGACCCTATGAACTGTAGCCCACCAGGCTCCTCTGTCCATGGGTTGCCATGTGCCCCTCTGGGGGATCTTCCCTACCAGGGATTGAACCTGTGTCTCTTGTGTCTCCTGCTCTGCAGGCAGATTCTTTGCCGCTGAGCCATCAGGGAAGCCCAAGGATTCTGACTTTGTGGGGTTTTCCCTTGTACCACCGAAGAATTCTCATATACCAGCTGAGCATCCTACAATTTAACTCAATTCTGACACTAACTATGATCAGCTGCCACAGGTTAAGGGCTCAGTCTCACAAGACTGCCCTCCACTTCAGAAAGAGTGAAAGTGTTAGTCTCTCAGTCATGTCAGATTCTTTATGACCCCATGGACTATAGCCCTCCAGGCTCCTCTGTCCTTGGAATTCACCAGGCAAGAACACTGGAGTGGGTTGCCATTCCCTTTTCCAGGGGAACTTCCTGACTCAGGGATCAAACCAGGCTCTCCTGCATTGCATGTGGATTCTTTACCATCTGAGACTAGGGGAGCCTTATGAGCCACCAAGGAGATGACCATCACAAATCCAGGTTGTTATCTGTACTTCTGACTGGTGAGTTATAAATCTGAAGTTCCCACAACCCCTTCTTGGGTTGATTAATTTGCTAGAACAGCTTACAGACTCAGGAAACCAGTTTGCTCACTAGATCATCCATTTACTACAAAGAATATTAATCAACCTTCAGATAAAGAGATACTTAGGGTGAGGTCCTGAACAAAGGACTTCTGTTCCTATGGAGTTTGGGGCCTAACACAATGGTACATGGAAGCATTCTGGTTCCCCAACCTGGAAACTCTTAGAACCCAGATTTTTTGGTTTTAATGAAGGTCTCATTACACAGGCCTGATTAATTACATCATTGACTGTTGGTAATAATTCAATTTCAATCCTCCCCCCTTCCCAGACCTCAGGGGATGAGACTGAAAGCTCCAGTTCTCAAATTACATGTTGGTTCCTTTGATGACCAGCTCAGTTTTAGGTGGGGTCTAAAAGTCATCTCATTCACCAAATAAAAGACATCTTCATGATTTTTATCACTTAGGGAACCTGAAAAGTATTAGGAGCTCTGTGTCTGAAAAGAAGACAACGATACAGTGTATATTTCATACCATCACACTGGGCCTAGGGTCTTGGGTGTATCATAGGTGAACAAAAAGGAGAGGAGATGGGCCCTGTGGAGCAATGACCTTGAACCCCAGTAAAGTGGCCCAGCTGTGGTTGGGATGACACCAGTAATCTTGGCTACTTTTCCCTGGGGGAGGGAAGAGATGAGTGGAAAGCCAGAAACAGGGACTATGCTCAGGCCAGTGCCAACCGTGGGGGATAGGAGGGATGGCAGAGACCCCCCTGAGCACTCTGGAAGAGACAGAAATACTCAAGAAAATGTCTCTGCCTTAAAGAAGCTAATCAACCTGTGAAAGCAAACACCGCATTTTTTTTTTTTTTTGCACAGAATGAAGACAAAGAAATTCCTATACATTCTAAAAAATAGCATCCAAGAAAAATGTCTGTTTATATTTACATGCTTTAAATCAAAGTCTTTAAGAGGGATTGGAGGAAATTCTTAGTGGACAGGTTGGCATTTGGAGAGATGTATGAATATGTGCTTCTGCCATCATCTCCATTTTGGTTCCAAGATAAGGAAAGTATTTTCTGCAACAAAATTAATGGATTGATTCTGATAATGAGATATAATATTTGAAATGAGGACAGACTTAAATATTACAATCTGGTTAACCTCTTTTTTTCCCCATAGAACATGACCTGCAGCAGCTAAACCAGGACCCTGCCCCTGCCCAGCTGTTATCTCCAGTTATTTATTTCAGCAGATTAATGCAGAGAACTGTTGCCCTGTTATTAGAAATGGAATGGTGATTTTAATAGAAGTCTTCATTGACACCCAAACTCAGATAGCATAATATGAAATGTTGTGATCCTCTAAGTGATTACTGTGATTCAAAATCAAGTATCTGTAAGATTTTCTGAATCCTTTCATTTTCATCCAACTATCTGGTTGTCATATTGATATTGGGTATAATTAAATGGCAGTGTTCTGTGCTGCTTTCCACAAGGAGTCTGTTGCCTAGAATATATAGGAATTGTGAGGCAGCATGATGTTTCTGCCAAATGTGGAAGTGTTTTTAGATCAGACAAAGCAGACAGAGGCTCTTCATCCTATTGGAGTTTAAAGATTGTCCCATGCCAAGTGCCCTGTCCTCTCAGCTTTCCACTCTGTGCAGGGAATGCTGAAGCCCCCATCCTCACCCCAGACCTCCACAGTGAATGATAAAAATCACTGAGATGATTCATGCTGAAGCCTCACACACCTGTAACGAGCAGGGCACACTGAAAGGAATTAAGCATCTCTGCAGAAACTCACTGAGGCAAAATCATTTTTCAAAGACTGTTTGGAGACACTGTGACCTCAGAGTAATGGCCTTCCCGATGGAAGAAGCAACCCAGGACATGAGGGAAAACAGGGACTCTGGAGAGCAGACAGAACAATGAAAAATTAGCTAGGGAGGATCACCACTAAAATGAGTGAGGAAGAACCAGAGACTCTTGTTAAAATCCACCATACATTCTTTAATTATGTCAATTTTGTCTATTTTTCATTGAGTGTAGATTTTGTCACTGTCAGCAAAAACTTTTGATATCTTTAAAAGACCAAGTTAAAAACTTCTTTCAGGGTTTGTGAAAGGGGACACTTTCTCCAAGATCTCTGTCCATTAAGAGACAAGACATGATGCCTATAGTTGGCAAAGCCGGCTAAGCAGCTCCCTTAGAGCAGGGGTCCCCAACCTCTGGGATATAATGCCTGATGATCTGAGGTGGAACTGATGTAATAATAATAATAGAAATAAAGTGCACAATAAATATAATGCTCTTGAATCATCCCCAAACCATCCCTCTACCTGGGTCCATGGAAAAAATTGTCTTCACGAAACTGGTCCCTGATGCCAAAAAAGTTGGGGACCATTACATTAGAGAATTCTGACTTAATGAAGTTTCCAGAAATGTAGGGAGAACAGGGGTCAGCAAGCTATGGCCTGGGGGCCAAATCTATCTTAAACAAAGTTTAATCAGAACACACCCATCCTCATTTATTTGTGTATTGTCCATGGCTGTCTTTGTGCTATGATAGCCAAGTTGAATAGGTATGGCAAAAATCATATGACCCACAAAGCTGAAAATATTTCCATCTGACCCTTTCTAGTAAAAGTCTGCAACCCCTTGTGATTGACTCACACAAAACGTTGCTTGTCACAAGCATCTACAATTAGAACCATAGACATCTATCTGTTGATTGTTTTCTGTTCATTTGCAAATATTCTTTGGGCACCTACTATGTGTCCCACTCTTCAGTTCAGTCACTCAGTCATGTCTGACTCTTTGCGACCCCATGAATCGCAGCACGCCAGGCCTCCCTGTCCATCACCAACTCCCGGAGTTCACTCAGACTCACGTCAATTGAGTCAGTGATGCCATCCAGCCATCTCATCCTCTGTCGTCCCCTTCTCCTCCTGCCCCCAATCCCTCCCAGCATCAGAGTCTTTTCCAGTGAGTCAACTCTTCGCATGAGGTGGCCAAAGTACTGGAGTTTCAGCTTTAGCATCATTCCTTCCAAAGAAATCCCAGGGCTGATCTCCTTCAGAATGGACTGGTTGCATCTCCTTGCAGTCCAAGGGATGGGATGCTTAAATGACTGAAAAAGACAAAAATTCCTTTCCTCATGGTGCTTACTTTCTCGTGGGGAGAGACAGACCATAAATAATAAACAAAATAAAAGTGACATTATTTGCTAAGTGCTGAGGCAAATAGGAGAGCAGGTGTACAAGGATGGGAGCCCTTGGAAAGTGCTGCACATGTGGAAGCCTGTTTGAGAAGGTGACATATGAATGAAGACGTGAAGGAACTCGAGGTTGCAGATCTGGAGGAAAAGTGTTTCAGACCAGGGAGCAGCCAGTGCGAAATTCTACGTAACAGCTTATGGGACCACAGGCTGGCTTTCCAGATGTGTGAAAATAATCTCCAAAGTCCACCCCCTAAACCCAAGCCAATTTTAATGACTCCTGCAGATTTTGATCTAGAAAGTCTAGGGTGGGGACCGGAAATTTGTATTCTGTGAAATGGGGGAGCATTTTTATTTTTTCAGGTGTCTCATTTTGGGAATCACTATCTAAATCAAAATCAGAGTGCCCTCCAAATAAGCTGAGTGTCATTCAGCCTCTGCTTAAACATTTCCAGTAATGGGAAGCTATCAACTCTTTGAGAAAGTTCATTCCATAAAACATTTATAACATTTAATTAATTTATTCATTTATTCAACAAAAGATGTGTAGCCTTCCTACTGTGAGTCAGGTACCAGGGATATGAGCAAACACGTTCTGTGTCTTCATTGTTTAATTTGCTTGTCTGTTTCCGATTGCAAAATGTATATGGTATTTTAATTTTAGACAGATTGGGGGAAAAATAAAACACATAAGAAAAAAGTTACTCTTTATCTTACAAGTAGCAATGTTAGTATTTTGGCATTTTTCATTTTTTTCTCTCTAGATTTAAAAATTTGAACTCCCTTTTTCAACTAATAGTTCATTATGAATATTTCCGTTTGTACAAAAATTTTTTGTTATGTGCTTTTAAAATAACAGTTTAGTATTCTATTTTAGATACATATATATATTCCATATGTACACATTAGTGGAATATATATATATATATAAAATGGCTATTTAGGTTATCTCAAAATGTATACTACTACCCCAAACTCTGCAATTAATTAATTAATTAATTTTATTTTAAGTTTTTTCCAGCATTTCTAGTTATGTAGGTAAATAAATGTCTACAGGTGGAATTTCTGAATTAAAAGATATAGACTCTTAAGTCTTTTGAATACTTTGCCAAATTGCCTCTCCAGAAAGAATGATCCAATTTCCACCTCCATTTCAATTATATAAAAATATTCATATTTTCATACCCTTGGCAATACTTCTATTTTATTCTTTTTATTAAAAAGCTATAATTACTAGAAATTTATTTTTTTATGCTGAGCTCAATTTTGCCTATTCAAATCTTCAATCTATTGATTTGACTTTTGTCTCCTGGAGTTTTGTGGGTAAGTTCAACCCCCAGTCTTTAAAATGAAATCTCAAATATTTAAAAATAATGATCATGCCTCTACTGTACTCTGACTCCAGTTAGATAATTACTTCTTTCACCCACTTTCTAGACTCTCTGTTCTAGGTAAGCCTTTGTTAATCAGTCTTTCTCTTAAAATGTGGTGACAAGGATTAACTTAAGACTGTCACTGAAAAACACTGACTTTTTTGTTTTGAGCAGGAGTCTTCTAATTGTTGTAGGCAAGGTAGGCATTAGCATTTCTTGGCAAACAAGCCATCCTATTGGCTCTTACAGAGATTGATATGAACCAAAATTCCTAAGCATTTTTATGAACAATCTCGTTGTCATATCAGGCATCTGCTGTACTTCACTACTGTAGTTGTTTTCTGAGACCCAACTGAAGGACTTTAATAAAAATCAGCACAACCATTAATTCTAACTTGTCAAGTTCTTTAGAAAGCTGATTTCATCACCAGATGTGTATCTTATACAAACTTGATCAAGTTATCTCTTGAATGGTAATTAAGAAAAATACAAGCTCATGTCTATTGCAGAGTCCTGCCACACCCTATTAGTCTGTATTGATCCATTAATCAAACAGACTCTGGGTACAACACTGAGTCCAATCAGGCTACTTGAAGCTCATCCACTGTGTGTGTGTGTGTGTGTGTGTGTGTGTGTGTGTGTATACGGTATTCCCATTGCTAAGGATGTACAGGGAAACTCTCTAAAAAAACCACAAACAAAATATTTTATACTTGCTGAAATCAATGCATGGTATTTCCTTGACCCTCCTGCCTATGATTACTTCTTTTTTTCCTAAAATGGAAATTAGTTTGGCATAATGAGTCAGTTATCCATGTTGGATCTTTGATTTTAGCTTTACTTCAGAATGGTTAGGGTCAACATCAAGCTAAGCTTGATGCAGTTTCTAGTTTATAACTTTATTTCTCTATTTTGAAATGTTGAAATATTTGCCCATATCTTATCTGGAAGCTCTTGCTTTTGTACAAAATTAAGAATTGTGGTTTTTTTTTCCCTTTCTATTTTTCAGCTTGCTTGGTGTATAGCTTATTTGGATCTGAGGGCTTTTATTCATTTCAAGCAAAGAGCTTTTTTTCCTATCCTCTAGATCTTCTAGTACCTTTAACTTCAGTTTCCCAGTAACTTTTCCTGATAACTTTTCCCGATAAAGTGAAAGTACCTACACTTTCCAATTTGAAAGTCATTCTGCTTGATGAAGATGATTTTAAGTAGGACTTGAATGCATGTGCTTTTGTATTATTTCTTAACAATGTGTTATATATCTCCATTTGTAGGTTTAAACCTTTCTCATTTTAATATTATAATTTTAATGATACAATTCATTATTCTTGACACTTCTGCCACATGTTTTTAACATATATGTGAAATGAATTGCCCTATCATAGTTGATCTCTACATGCCAAACAATTCAGATTATTGCAAAAATAGTTTAGCTCTGGTGATATTTGTATGTGAATAGATCAGTAGTTAACTCAGGTTTGCTTTCTTATATGTGTGCTGCTTTTAAATAGTTTAAAAGCATTTTGTACTTTTGATCTTAAAACCTATATCTAGTCATAAAATTACATGGATCATGTTTAGCTTTATACCATTTATACTGTTCAGTATAAAAAGACAAAAAGATATGACACCAAAAGATGAGCCCCCCACCCACAACAAGGTCGGATGGTATCCAATATGCTACTGGGAAGAGCGGAGGGCAATTACTAATATCTCCAGAAAGAATGAAGCGGCTGGGCCAAAGTGGGAATGACACTCAGTTTCGAATGTGTCTGGTGGTAAAAGTAAAATCCAGTGCTATAAAGAACAGTACTGTATGGGAACCTGGAATGTTAGGTCTTTGAATCAAAGTAAATTGGACGTGGCCAAGCAAGAAATGGCAAAAGTAAACATCAACATCTTAGGAATCAGTGCGGTAAAATGGACCGGAATGGGTGAATTTAATTCAGATGATCATTATATTGACTACTGTGGGCAAGAATCCCATAGAAGAAATGGCGCATAGTAAACAAAAGAGTCCAAAATGCAGTACTTGAGTTCAACCTCAAAAACAACAGAATGACCTCGGTTTGTTTCGAAGGCAAACCATTCAACATCATGGTAATTCAAATCTATACTCCAACCACTGATGCTGAAGAAGCTAAAGTTGATCAGCTCTATGAAGACTTCCAAGTCCTTCTAGAACTAACACCAAAGAAAGATGTCCTTTTCATTATAAGGGATTGGAATGCAAAAGTAGGAAGTCAAGAAATACCTGGAGTAACAGGCAAATTTGGCCTTGGAGTACAAGATAAAGCAGGGCAAAGGCTTTCAGAGTTTTGCCAAGAGAATGCACTGGTCATAGCCAACACTCTTTTCCAATAACACAAGAGACAACTCTACATACAGCCATCACAAAATGATCAATACCCAAATCATATTGATTACATTCTTTGTAGCCAAAGATGGAGAAACTCTATAGAGTAGCAAAAACAAGACCTGGAGCTAACCGTGGCTAATTATCAACTCCTTATTGCAAAATTCAGACTTAAACTAAAGAAAGTGGGGGAAATCTCTAGGCCATTCAGGTATGACCCAAATCAAATCCCTTATGATTATACAGTGGAGGTGATGAATAGGTTCAAGGGATTAGATCTGGTAGAGTGCCTGAAGAACTATGGACAGAGGTGGTGGCTCAGATCAGACACGAACTTGGGTGAACTCCAGGAGATAACGAGGGACAGGGAGGCCTGGTATGCTGCAGTCCATGGGGTTGCAGAGTTGGACACAACTTAATGACTGAACAACAACAAACTCTCATTTACTTGTTGGCCTATGCAATATGAGGTGGTGATGAATAGATGGAGACAATTGCATTTTCTTAAGGATAAGAATTATGTATATGTATATGTGTGTGTATATGTATGAAGATGAATAAATCCTTTCTCTGTGCTCCTTATTTGGGAGTTGCCATATTTTCTACAGAACTTAAAATATATATAAAACAAAACTAATTGGTTTTTTACTAAATATAGGAAAGGAAATTCAACCATTTCAATGTGAGAGTCATCTTAACATAAAACAATGTAATATTTGACTATAGTTATTTCCTATGGTGATCCACCATTCCTATTTGCTAGAGACTGGGTAGTTTCCCAAGATGCAGAAATTTCAGTGCCCAAACTGGGAAAGTTATGTGCAAACTGGGATGATTCAGTCAACTTATCTTTATCCTAATTCTTCCCCTATGACTACCTTTTTAAAAAAGCTAAAATGGTTGACTATTCTCCAATTCTAAATATGACCAGTTTTTATTTGGCCAATTTCTTGTTTTAAAATATTAATTTAAGATACTATTGCTGGCTAGTCTATAGACTACTCTTTTTTTTTTTAAACTACCGTCCCTTCTCTCTTTTACTCATCAATTTTCCTTTCTTTCTTTCTTTTTTTCTCAATGAGAGAGCACCTGGACACAGAGTGTACCATTAATACATCTATTTCCATGTCCAGTGACTGTAAAGTGATTATTAATACCTCTGGATAATTAGTGTCTTTATTTTCATTGGGAAATTCATGCTATCTCTGTGTCTATGACCTATATTTTTGTGATTTAGACTCTGAACTGAAGAAAAAAAGAGGGACATAAGTCTTATGAAATACTTTTAAAGGCCAGGAGTAACCAACCCACCAGAAATTCTTGAAAGTGCCAGCATGATCTTGATGTTTTGTCCCCAGATGCCATCAAAATTGTGAATCCTTTATTGGTTAATGGAGCCAAGATTCACACAGGGCCCAGTTACATGTGTTGACTCCATCCATTCTGACTTACATGCCACTTAATATAGTAATCAATGGTTGCAAATGGGTGCTTATGTGCAAAAAGTCCATGACCGCCATGTTACATAACAATATCAAAAGACCTGTTAATAAGGTAGAACCTCCTCATTTCTCACTTGAAGAAACTGAGATCTAGAGAGACTAAGGAAATTTCCTAATATCAAAACTCTGGTTAGTGGCAGAGCTGAGCTTTCCATCACCCAGAATCCATGGCCTCATTCTAGACTCTAAACTCTCAAAGGGGAGGAGCTTAGACAGAGTAATAAAGGCAAGATTGTTCATGATCCAGCCTCCTCATGGTCATTTCCAGTGGAAACAGGCTTGAACCAACTTTGTAAAATACCTCCTTTCACCTTCTTTGGCCACTTTGCAGCCTGAGTAGCTTACCAGTGACCAGCACTGGGGTCATGCTCTATGTGCTCAGTTGCTCAGTCTTATAGACTCTTTGTGACCCTATGAACTGCAACCCACCAGGCACCTCTGTCCCTGGGATTCTTCAGGCAAGAATTCTGGAGTGGGTTGCCATTTCCTACTCCAGGGAATCTTCCTGACTCAGGGATCAAACCCGCATTTCCTGCATTGGCAGGTGGGTTCCATTGTGGTCACTGTTTTCCTTATTTTTATTCTTGCTCACTGTTGCCCAGATTTGTCCCCTAATACATTTCTTGCTCTTCCCATCCTCATTCCCTTGGACATAAAATTTTAATTTATGGAACTCCCACTTCATCTAGGCTTGACGACTGCCTAGAGCAGTTACCCAATTGACCATTGAAAAGCAGAACATAACTAATGTGGGAGCTGTCATCCTGAAGTGCTGTTACCTTTATCCATTGCTTTTATTCTTGCTTACCATGTACTTTATTGTCTCTGTTTATCATAAAGCTTCTACATGACTGATAATTATTAGTTTTGTTGAACACAATATGTTTTTGAAGCTCAGCCCCTCTAAGTCTGCAATTTTCCCCCATCTTTCTTACATAGCAGAAAATTGCATATCTTTAAAATGTTTATTGAAAAAAATCTTATGCTCTAATATTATTTTAATAAGATAAAATTGTAGCCTACAATTATTTTAAAATTGACTTTAAATTTTAGAATAATTGGAAGTTACCAGAAAAGTTGCAAGAGAGCATAATGAGTGCCCCAGTGGTTTTTATTCCATTTTCCTCTGATGTGAACATCTTACATAACCATGGTGTATTTGTCCAAACTAAGAAATAAATGTTGGTGCATCACTCTTAACTAAACTACAGACTTTATTTGGATTTCACTGTTTTGTTCCACTGACATCCTTTTTCCTATCCAAGATCCAAACCATGGTTCCACACTGCATTGTGTCATAACATTTTCCTAGTCTTCTTCAATCTGTGATAATTCTGGAGTCTTCTCTTGTTTTTTAAGATCTTGACAGTTTTGAGGAGGACTGCTCAAGGATTTTGTAGAATGTCCCTCAATTTGGGTTTATCTGACATTTTTATTATGAGCAGGCTGGGTTTTAGATTTAGGGAAAAATATCACGGACATGAAGTACCCTTCTTATTAAATCCTATTAGGACTGCATACCTTCAACATGTTTTATCACTGGTGATATTGCCCTTCATCACATGGTTAAGGATGTATTTGCTGGGTATCTCCACTGTAAATTTATTATTTTTCCTTTACCATGCTCTTTTCCTTGGGAGTGAGTTACAAAGTCCAGCTCACACTCGGGGGAGGAAAAACTATGCTCTTGCCTCCAATCTTTTAAAGTATTTTATTTCTGCTGGTCAAGTTGCCTCATTTTGGAGTCTAAGCATCTCTACCACTAGGTGGACCACATTTATTTCCCACTCCTTTTCTAAACACTTTACTCCTTCCCTTGTCTTGTAACCAACTCCCTAAAACTTCTCCATTTTCATATATTCTTTCTTCTCTCCAGCATCAATCTGATTTTAATTTCTTCAGCTGAAACTTAGTGTGGCCTATCATGGCTGTTTTCCCTGATTCCCCAAAGTCTGAATTGAAAAATGAGGTGTGTTGGGCTAGGAAATTATTTATGAAGGAAGAAAGAAAGAAAATGTAGACTTAATAAATAAAAAGGTCAAATAACTCTCTTGATAAGCTAATAACTGATGAGAAAGCTACTAAGTAAATGTGATATAAGAATTTCAAGGTGTGTTCAGAGAGATGCAAAGATCTTTGTGGAAGGAGGCCTTCTTTATTAATCTTCTTACATTTGTTAACTAACACACTGAAAGGCACCAAGTTCATACCCAATACATCTTTGTTGTTTATAGAGATTTGTACATGTACATTGATAGAAACATATACCAATTTCTATATGACAGAAAAAGCAAAACTCTCGGAAAACCAAAGCATTGCTACATTGTAGCAAGACCTCCCAGAAGATGTGATGCTTCACTGTCTGGATTTAAATCCAAGCTCAACTACTTACTAGCTTTGTAATCATGGACAAGTTGTTTACCCTCTCTGTGCTGATTTATAGGATGAATATATTGTTAGCAATTATGATGCAGAGAAGTTGAGAGAAATAAGTGAGTTAATTCATATAAAGCTCTTAGCGGAGTGCCTGGCACATAACAAGCATTCGGTTAATATGATTTATTGTTACTGTTATTACTCATAAAGTTTTAGGTATAGAGCAAACCATGAATTTTTTCATATATATAAGCTTTTAAAGTAGATTCAGGTTCATAGCTAAATTGAGAGGCAAGTACAGAGATTTCTCATGTACTGTCTGCCCCCTCACCTGTACAGCCTTCCACATCAACATCTCCCTTGGTTACCATTGATGAACCTACACTGACTCATCATAACTACCCAGAATTTACTGTTTACCTTGCAGTTTAGTCCTGGTATTATAGATCCAATGGTTTGGACAAACATGTAATGATATATGGAGCTTCCCAGGTAGTATTAGTAAAGAATTCACCTGCCAATGCAAGAGCTACAGGAGACACAGGTTCAATACTTGGGTCAGGTAGATCTCCTGGAGGAGGAAATGCAACCCACTCCAGGATTCTTGCCTGAAAAACTCCACGGACAGAGGAGTATGGTGGGCTACAGTTCAAGGGGTCACACAGAGTTGAACATGACTGAGTGACTGAGCACACAAGTGTAATGACATGTATCCATCATTATAATATTCTACAAAGTATTTTCATTGCCCTGTGCTCTACCTATTTATCCTTGCCCCAAACAAGTTTGTTTGTTTTTTAAAGTAAAATCATTTCACAATAAAAATACCAAAGTTACCCAATGAATTAACTTCAAATTATTAATATTTAATTGTTTCTATGTAGTGATTAACCCCATTTCTCTCTTTTAAAGCAAAATTATCAATTTAATCCTTAAATTGATAATTATAAATTATCAATTTAACCCATCTTTTATGCTAACCTTTTTCTTGCAGTTTGGGTTCCATCGTTAAGATATTTTAAATAAAGTGGCTCTGCAAGCACTAAATACAAAATAAGATTCTGGCCAAAAGTTTTTGCTTTCTTTCACTTGATATAGGATAGCTCTAGGCATAAGCTGCTCCCTGATCTAGGTGTCCTGACTCTGGTCATCCAGAGCAAGGCAAAGGCCTGGACCCTGAGTTTAGATTATTGGATGACTTGAGCAGTCTTTAGGTCTTCCCCTGTGACTCAGTGGTAAAAAGAATCTGCCTGCAGTTCAGGAGACTCAGCTTTGGTCCCTGGGGTGAGAAGATCCCCTGGAGAAGGACATGGCAACCCACTCCAGTATTCTTGCCTGGAGAAGCCAATGGACAGAAGAGCCTGGCAAGCTATAGTTCACAGGGTTACAAAGAGTCGGATATGACTGAAGTGCCTGAGCAAGCACACACACAGCAGTTTTTATATCTTTATCAATGGTGATCTTTGCATAATTTGAAATTTTCCAAAAGACAGATTAATTAAACCATACATCTTTACCAATTAGGCCTCTTCTTCATTGATAAATATAGTCATAAATTATTTGTAGACATAGTTTTGAGATTAGCTACGAACAACTCTTTCACAAAGTAATTTAGTTAGTGAATTAAAAATATCACATCCGACTACAAGTAGCTGATCCCAAAGAACTGCTGAGTTGGGTTGCCATGTATTAGGTTCATTATGCAAATAGGCATCCCAAGAGGGCCATCCCAAAGACGATTAGCCTCTTTCACCTCTAATAACCTAAGATCTCCAGTTCGTGATGTGTGCAGATGAAAATATGTTCCGCCTGTGGGTAAGGGTGTTATTAATGCATAATTCTTTAGCTTCTTTCTCCCTACACTGGAATTCTATTTTGGCAAACCTCTTGGGTTCGGTTGTCAGAGAGATAAAAGTCTGAGTGTACTGCAGTAGAATCCGGAGTGAATCTTGGTAAATTTAGAGGGTCAGATCTACTGTCTTTATCTGTGGATAAAACTACATCTCCTCTACTCAGTTGTACTACTTTTTCCTTTTTGCTTTTTCTTCAAACTTTACACTTTTTATTTGGTATTGTGGTATAGCCGATTAACAATGTGGTAGTTTCTGGTGAACAGCAAAGGGACTCAGCCATGCATACACATGTATCCATTCTCCCCCAAACTCCCCTCCCAGCCAGGATGCCACATAATATAGAGCAGACTTTCATGTGCTATACAGTAAGTAGGTCCTTGTTGGTTATCCATTTTGAATATAGCAGTGTGTACATGACCTTCCCAAAGTCCCTAACTATCTCTTCCCCCTAGCAGCTGATTGTACTATTGATTGTGCTGCAAGGAGTCTAACTGGCTCTCCTTGGGTTGGAAACCTTTTAAATGGGATCCTTTGTTTCTGTCTGTAGATATAAATATGTCAAAAAAAGCCAACTGAAATTCAGACACAGCCTTGGGTCCAGGAGCTACCGATTCACAGGCAATGTTAGTCTTAAGCAGACTGTGCCTGTACATGGAAGAAAGTCAGCCAGGGCCCTTGGCAGGCTTAGAGAGAGTGTTACCATTTGGTGACTTGAATGGTCACTTCCAAAAATAAAATGTAATCTTACAGCCTTTTGGAAAGGTATTTGCTGGATGCAGGCATCTGCTGACATTGAGAAGGTGTGATAGTTCACAGGTCTGAAATAGTTAGTGTTCCCAGCAGTGAATCATCAGTAGCTTCAACCTTGGAAAAGTTCAAGAATGCTCTCAGCGTAAGTGACTGTCAATCCTGATGGGCAGGATTTTCTGGCTTTGCTGAAAATGGTTCAATTAGTTAGTGATTTATAAAAAAGTAAATTAAAATAAATGCTTTTTGCTCCATCTTTTTTAGCCCCTGAGAGTTCTGTTTGGAGTTCCCTGTCATAATGGAGGATTTGGGGATATGAAACCAGACTGCTTTTCTTGGAAGGATCCAATACAGACAGCCTTTAGAGTATTTGGAAATTTTTGGCCACTTGATTCATCTCCTGTTGGTGGCAATATATGATGGAGCAGTGACCAGAAGCTGTGCTTTATATCTCTCTGGGACTTAAAACAATGCCAAAAGGCCAAGGAAAACACTGCATTAAAAATCCAGCCAGCATTTTAGAGAAAGAGGTGATTCAATTTCTTTTATTATCTATTTTAAATAATTTGTTGTACTTCATCCAAAGGTTTCCTTACCTTTTCTTTTTTTCTTGTATACACTACATTGTCATCTTCTTCATGGTTCTCTAGGGATCTGCCCTTGTGAATTGCTGCAGTCATCATTTCCAGATACTAAAGAATATGCCATGTTCACATTATCTTCTATTTCTTTGTGCTGAAGTCTGATGTTCCTTCGACTGACTCTTTCTCTGGCACTTTTCTTTTTCTTTTCCTTTACTTATGTGCTGTGCTGTGCTTAGTTATTCAGTCATGTCTGACTCTACTTTCTTCTTATTCTCTTGTTTATTGTTTTTCCCTCTAATAAGAGGTGATGCTAGTGGTAAAGAAACCTCCTGCCAATGCAGGAGGCATAAGAGACCTAGGTTTGATCCCTGGGTCGGGAAGATCCCCTGGAGGAGGGCATGGCAACTCACTCCAGGATTCTTGCCTGAAAATCCCATGAACAGAGGACCCCGGCGGGATATGGTCCATAGGGTTGCAAAGGGTTGGACACACCTGAAGCGACTTGGCACCCATGCACACACACAGGCCCTGTGTATTTGTGTGTTTACTTTTGATTCTCAGCCTTTAAGGATCATTCTTTTCCTCTTCTGATGTCTTTCATGGCCTGAAATACATTTGGTCAAACCTGGTCACAGAACAAGTTTCATATCTACTATCATAACTGTTTTCAAGGTTTCAAATCAATAAGAACTCTTTAATCTTGGTATCTCTTCTTCACAGATGGGAAACTGAGACCCTGACCGATCAAACAATTTCCCTGAGATCAGACAGTGGATTGCTAGAAGAGTGAGAGTTGTAACATAGGTTTCCTGAGTTCCAAGAGAAGTGATTAGCCAAGTGAACTCTCATTACTGAACATGTGGTCCCTGGACCAGCAGCATGGGCATCATGTGGAAATGGGTTAAAAATACAGATTCTTGGGCTCAGCCCCAGACCTACTGAATCAGCATTTGCATTTTATTAATGTCCAACATGTTCAGTTCAGTTCAGTTCAGTCTCTCAGTCATGTCCAACTCTTTGCAACCCCATGAACCGTAGCATGCCAGGCCTCCCTGTCCATCATGAACCCTTGGAGTCCACCCAAACCCATGTCCATTGAGTTGGTGATACCATTCAACCATCTCATCCTCTGTTGTCCCCTTCACCTCCTGCCCTCAATCTCTCCCAGCATCAGGGTCTTTTCCAATGAGTCAGCTCTTCTCATCAGGTGGCCAAAGTATTGGAGTTTCAGCTTCAACATCAGTCTTTCCAATGAACACCCAGGACTGATCTTCTTTAGGATGGACTGGTTGGATCTCCTTGCAGTCCAAGGGACTCTCAAGAGTCTTCTCCAACACCACAGTTCAAAAGCATCAATTCTTCAGCACTCAGCTTTCTTTATAGTCCAACTCTCACATCCATACATGACCACTGGAAAAACCATAGCCTTGACTAGACGAACCTTTGTTGGCAAAGTAATGTCTCTGCTTTTTAATATGATTTCTAGGTTGGTCGTAACTTTCCTTCCAAGGGGTAAGCATCTTTTAATTTCATGGTTGCAATCACCATCTGCAGTGATTTTGGGGCCCAGAAAAATAAAGTCAGCCACTGTTTCCCCATCTATTTGCCATGAAGTGATGGGACTGGATGCCATGATCTTAGTTTTCTGAATGTTGAGCTTGATTCATATGCAATTTAAAGTTTGAGCAACTTTGAACTAGACTCCTCTGTAGCAAATCTCCCTGAAACACACTCTGTAGCATTGATAGGTTTGCTTTGCATCTGTCAGGTTTCTTCTGAGTCCTGGCTACTCCTGGTAGAAGTCTGTATGAAGACAGACACAAGCTTTGGCCTTGGTTTCAGCATCTTAATTCTGAAATTTGAATTTCACATCAACTGCACTTGTGAAGAGTTTCAAGTGCAGTGACAAAGCAAGTGGAAATTCTTTCCTAAGCAATTAGTTTTCTCTGTGCTTACTTCTTTGCTGATTCAATTTAATATCTGCAAACTTATTGGTAAAAATAGAGGCATCGTTGCTTTAACTGTCTTTATCTGCTTCTTTGAATATATTGTCTGCCATTTTCCAAGTGCCTCATGGGATATTTCAATATCCAAAATGATTTTTATTGTTTTCCCGAACTGTAATAAAAGAGGTGTTATCGCTTTCATTCCCCTGACTGGATTTTAAATTTAGAGGAAGCGTAGCGCATGCATTTGACAAGGAGAGGTGTAACGTAAAATCTATTTGATACCAGAATTGAAATGAATCACTGGCATAGGAAACAGTGATGAATATTTTCTTGCAGAGAGAAAGTGTTGTCAGATGTAACCTCTATCATATCAGTTCATATATAAGGGACACGTTCCAGCTTAGGGTTTTAAAAGATAAGTGCTGAATAATCGTTAAAAATGGGTGTTAAAGGAATTTCCAGGTAGGAAAGAATAAAGAACGAAAATGAATCTTGAGGAAATAAAAAAAAACACTTTTGAATATTTTTCTATCTTTTTTTTTTCATTTTTCAGTTCCAAATAAACATCCTTTTCATATGAAAGACTCTCGAGAAGGGATTGTAATGCGAGGTGTGTCAGAATCCTGCACATTCATGAATGTATCTGTGATTTGAGATTGAATTTATTTTATGCTCCTGAGTGTGTCTGCCAACTGAGAGGAGACCTACATTATTTAAGAAGATATGAGACAAGCTAGGGATGGTCCACAGATTGGCAGCCTCTGCCCACCGTAATTTGAACCTAGAATCAGTGTTTTGCTCAATATCGCAGCAAGCCTCAGCAAGTCAAGTTCCTGAAACTCATCTTCTATGATTTTTCTAACTCTACATGCCTAAAAATTAGGGTGAATGGCAAAATTAAAACTACCCTCCATCCAAAATTCACTAAACCTACTGCTTCTATCTCTGATACAGAGGAGAATCTGAATATGACTAATGCCTTTGGACAAAGGTCACAAATACGAGGCTTCAACATTCAGAAATATGCAGAAAAGACATCCCCCTAAACTTGCCAAAATATTTATTTAGTCACACACAAGTTTATCTGTTGTCAGTAACTCATAATTAATTAAGAAGTAGATGAGGAAAATAAAAACCCAGTACCATGCCTTGAAGAAGGGGGACAAGAAATAATGGCTGATGTGACCCTCACCCTCATCCCCTCATGGAATATTCCTCACTTGTCCACGAAGAGGAAGGTCATAATCATTCAGAAATGGTTTTAGACTCTGGCCATCAGCTAGGCTGACAGTTGTCCTCACACACATTCTCACTTTTGTGACCTTTTGGAGGGGGACCTTCCACTCCCCCTCCATCCTTTACTCCTACCTCTGAAGAGTTATTGCCTGAGTCTGCAAAAATTCTCTAGCAGTTATCTGTGATGATAACTTTACAATTACAGAAAGTGATACAACTTCTGGAAGGCAAGATAAAAATGCATCTTATTTCCACTTTGCCATGTTGATGCATTTACCTTACTTTCAATTTTGAAATTCCTCAACAGTGAGCAAAAGAATGTTCTTTGACATTTGTGGTGATGTTATTATTAACTCAGTCTTTACTGTTTAGGAGGTGCAAAATGATGCTATTTGAGAGGAAAATTTAAAATTCCCTGGCTTCTATTCATATATATATAATATATATATTTATATATACAACTTCACATTTAGAGAAAGAGGATAGTCTTAATGTTGAAGCCTCTAACAGAAAGAATATTTTTGTTGAAATCTAAGTCAAAAATTCACAGTGATTCCCAGTAGCATACAAATGATGTCTTCTATATATTTTACATTAAGGTATCCTAGAATACTTTTATACTACTCTAATTACCTTCCTTCTTAGGAATTACTCTTGAAAATTGAAGAAAATATGTGTTAAGAATCATGGCTTCTTTGCAAACAGTTCAGGTGTACTTTTGAGGCATTTCAAGCAAAATGCATTTTGGAAGGCTTTGGTTTATATCTTTCATATATCATTTCTCCTTTTGAAGACTTTCATACACTTTGAAATCTCTTCCTTGAAAGAGAATAAATGAAAGATGATAGCACTCTTAAACATGAATGATTCATTGATGTTAAGCATAGGATTTTGGCTCTTGGGTGTATCTATAAAAGGGATATTTGAAGAGTGTTCCATGTCCCTCCCACCAGCTCTTCCTTTACTCAAGTTCTTCTAATGTTGGTTCTGAGCAAGTGCTACATTTATACTAGCATCTCAAGGTTCCTGTGAGAGAAATATTTCATGTTCAGTTAAGTCAGTTGTGTCCAACTCTTGTGACCCCATGAACTATAGCACGCCAGGCTTCCTTCAACATCTCCCAGAGACTGCTCAAACTTATGTCCATTAAGTCAGTGATGCCATCCAACCACCTCATCCTCTGCCGTCCCCTTCTCCTCCTGCCTTCAATCTTCCCAGCATCAGGGTCTTTTCAAATGAGTCAGCTCTTTGTATTAGGTGGCCACAGTTATGGAATTTCAGCTTTAGCATCAGTCCTTCCAATGAATATTCAGGGTTGATTTCTTTTAGGATTGAGTGGTTTGATCTCCTTCCAGTCCAAGGTACTCTCAAGAGTCTTCACCAACACCACAGTTCAAAAGCATCAGTTGTTCTGTGCTCAACTTTCTTTATGGTCCAATACTCACATCCATATATGACTACTGGAAAAACCATAGCTTTGACTATTACTAAAAACAAGGCTTTGTCAGCAAAACAATCTCTCTGCTCTTTAATATGCTGTCTAGGTTGGTCATAGCTTTTCTTCCAAGGAGTAAACATCTTTGAATTTCACAGCTCCAGTCACCGTCTGCAGTGATTTTGGAACCCAAGAAGATAAAGTCTCTCATTGTTTCTACTGTTTCCCCATCTATTTGCCATGAAGTGATGGGACTGGATGCCATGACCTTAGTTTTTTGAATGTTGAGTCTTAAGCCAACTTTTTCACTCTCCTCTTTCACTTTCATCAACAGCCTCTTTAATTCCTCTTTCTGCCGTAAGAGTGGTGTCATCTACATATCTGAGGTTACTGATATTTCTCCCAGCAATCTTGATTCCAGCTTGTGCTTCGTCTACCCTGGCATTTCTCATGATGTACTCTGCTTATAAGTTAAATAAGCAGGATGACAATATACATCCTCGACGAACTCCTTTTCCAATCTTGAGCCAGTCTGTTGCTCCATGACCAATTTTAACTGTTGCTTCCTGATCTGGTTACAGATTTTTTAGGAGACAGGTAAAGTGGTCTGGTATTCCCTTCTCTTTAAGAACTTGCCAGTTTGTTGTGATCCACACAATCAAAGGCTTTAGTGTAGTCAGTGAAGCAGAAGTAGGTGTTTTCTGAAATTCCCTTTCTTTTTCTATGATCCAATGGATGTTGGCAATTTGATCTCTGGTTCCAACATCAGTTCAGTTCAGTTCAGTCACTCAGTCATGTTCAACTTTGCGACCCCATGAATTGCAGCACGCCAGGCCTCCCTGTCCATCACCAACTCCCAGAGTTCACTCAGACTCACGTCCATCGAGTCAGTGATGCCATCCAGCCATCTCATCCTCTGTCGTACCCTTTTCCTTCTGCCCCCAATCCCTCCCAGCATCAGAGTCTTTTCCAATGAGTCAACTCTTCGCATGAAGTGGCAAAAGTACTGGAGTTTCAGCTTCAGCATCATTCCTTCCAAAGAAATCCCAGGGCTGATCGCCTTCAGAATGGACTGATTGGATCTCCTTGCAGTCCAAGGGACTCTCAAGAGTCTTTTCCAATACCACAGTTCAAAAGCATCAATTCTTTGCGCTCAGCCTTCTTCACAGTCCAACTCTCACATCCATACATGACCACAGGAAAAACCATAGCCTTGACTAGACGAACCTTTGTTGGCAAAGTAATGTCTCTGCTTTTGAATATGCTATCTAGGTTGGTCATAACTTTCCTTCCAAGGAGTAAGCGTCTTTTAATTTCATGGCTGCAGTCACCATCTGTAGTGATTCTGGAGCCCAGAAAAATAAAGTCTGACACTGTTTCCACTGTTTCCCCATATGTATTCTTTTTTCTAAGCGTTGAGACTAGGGCACTGAACAAGAAAAATAATCCCTGTCCTTATGAGGCTCACTTTCTCATATGGGAATCAGAGAATAAGAAAATAGAAGTATTGATGTGGAAAAATTAAAGCAAGGTAAGAGAGAGAGGATGAAAACTATTTTAGATAGTGTGGTTAAAAAAAGGCTCCTTGATATCACATGCGGTTTTGTCTTTCTCTGTCTGACTTACTTCAAATATGCCAGTCTCTAGGTCCATCCATATTGTGGCAAGTGACATTATTTCATTATTTTTACTGGCTGAATAGTATGTATATATATACACACACCACATCTTTTCTATTCATTTGTCTGTCAGTGGGTATTTAGGTTGCTTCCATGGCTTGGCTATTGTAAATAGTTCTGCTATGAACAGTGAGGGCTTCTCAGATGGTGCTAGTAGTGAGGAACCTGCCTGCCAATTCAGGAGACATAAGAGATGTGAGCTCAGTTCCTGAGTCAAGATCTCCTGGAGGAGGGAATGCTAACCCACTCCAGTATTCTTGCCTGGAGAATCAAGACAGAGAAGCCTGGTGGGCTATGGTTCATAGAGTCACAGAGAGTCAGACGTGGCTGAAGCGACTGAGCACACACACATGAATATTGGGGTGCATGTATCTTTCTGGGTTACAATTTTCTCTGGATATATGCCTAGGAGTGAGACGGCAGGATTGTATGTTTGCTATTGCTGTTTAGTCACTAAGTTGTGTCCAACTCTTTGTGACCCCGTGAGCTATAGCCCATCATGCTCCTCTGTCCATGGGATTTCCCAGGCAAAAATATTGGAGTGGGTTTCCATTTCCTCCTCCAGGGGATCTTCCTGATCCAGGGATTGAACCCATGTCTCCTGCATTGGCAGGTGGGTTCTTTACCACTGAGCCACCAGGGAAGCTGTATATGTGGAATCTAAAAAAAAAAAAAAAAAAAAAAGTGATACATATGAACTTATTTTACAAAATAGAAATATGTATTTTACAAAACAGAAATATGCCTATTCACAGACAAACAAAACAAATTTATGTTTACCAAAGTGGGTATCTGGGGAAGGAGGAGAGATAAAGTAGGAGTTGGGGATTAACAGATACATAATACTATTTATAAAATGGTTAAGCAGTAAGGAACTATGGTGCAAAGAACTCTACTCAATATCTTGTAATAGCCTATAATGGGAAAGAACCTAATAAAATGTATATATATATATATGAATCACTTTGTTGAACACTGAAATGTAACACAACATTGTAAATGAATAGTACTTCAATTGAAAAAAAGAATAGGGAAAAAACTAAAGAAAGGCTATTGAATAGATGATATTTGAGCGGATATCTGAATAAAAATTAAGAATGAGCAATGATGAACCATATAAAGATGTGGGTCTGGAAGAGTGTTCTAGATGGAGGGAACAACAGGTACAAAGACCCTAGAGGCAGGACTGAGTTTGGGGTCTTAGGGCAGTGCTCTACAATAGGAATATAATGACAGCCATACATGCAATTTAAAAAATTTTAGCAAGCACAATAAAAAAGGAAAAAATGCTTTCAAAAGTAAAAACAAATAAGTGAAATTGATTTAACTATATGTTTTACTATTTAAATGTGAAATCAAGTTCAGCATTATGAATGTAATATTTTACATTTTTTCATATAACTTTTTCCCAAATCTGGTGGCTATTTTATATATAAAGCATATCTCAACTCAGAATTGAAATGTTTATTGAATGTAATTGATCTGAATTTTGATTACATAAAATTTATAATTGATAAAATAAGTTCCCTGTCCTTCTCTGAAGGACTAGGAAGCCTGGCATGCTCCCGTCCATGGAGTTGCAAAGAATCAGACATGACTGACTGAACAACAACAGGTTCATATATCCATGTCTGGACATACCTCAAGGTTTTCTGATCATTAAACTGGTAGCCATTTTAAATTTAAATTTACTGAGAATTAAAATAAGAAATTCAGTTCTTCAGTCTCCTAGCAAACATTTCAATTACTCAAAAGGAACATATGGCTAATGGCTACTATAATGAAAAGTAAGAAGGTCAAACTGGCTGGAAAAGATCAGAGTATTTGGAGAGTTAGACAAAGGCCAGGAGACAGAAAGCTTAGGAGTCTTGGTGGGGAAATGTTTGGATTTCATTTGGCTTGTGCTTGAAAGTCTCTAAAAGTGTGCGAGTAGGTGAATGACACAGTCTGATGTGTGCCTAAGTAGATCTGCTCTGGCTTCAGTAGGAGAGAGAATAGAAACATGGAGACCCAGTCAGATCAGATCAGATCAGTCACTCAGTCATGTCCGACTCTTTGCGACCCCATGAATCGCAGCACGCCAGGCCTCCCTGTCCATCATCAACTCCCGGAGTTTACTCAGACTCACGTCCACTGAGTCAGTGATGCCATCCAGCCATCTCATCCTCTGTCGTCCCCTTCTCCTCCTGCCCCCAATCCCTCCCAGCATCAGAGTCTTTTCCAATGAGTCAACTCTTCGCATCAGGTGGCCAAAGTACTGGAGTTTCAGCTTCAGCATCATTCCTTCCAAAGAAATCCCAGGGCTGATCTCCTTCAGAATGTACTGGTTGGATCTCCTTGCAGTCCAAGGGACTCTCAAGAGTCTTCTCCAACACCACAGTTCAAAAGCATCAATTCTTTGGTGCTCAGCCTTCTTCACAGTCCAACTCTCACATCCATACATGACCACTGGAAAAACCGTAGCCTTGACTAGATGAACCTTTGTTGACAAAGTAATGTCTCTGCTTTTGAATATGCTATCTAGGTCGGCCATAACTTTCCTTCCAAGGAGTAAGCATCTTTTAATTTCATGGCTGCAGTAACCATCTGCAGTGATTTTGGAGCCCAGAAAAATAAAGTCTGACACTGTTTCCCCTGTTTCTCCATCTATTTCCCATGAAGTGATGGGACCAGATGCCATGATCTTCATTTTCTGAATGTTGAGCTTTGAGCCAACTTTTCCACTCTCCACTTTCACCTTCATCAAGAGGCTTTTTAGTTCTTCTTCACTTTCTGCCATAAGGGTGGTGTCATCTGCATATCTGAGGTTATTGATATTTCTCCCAGCAATCTTGATTCCAGCTTGTGTTTCTTCCCGTCCAGCGTTTCTCATGATGTACTCTGCATATAAGTTAAATAAACAGGGTGACAATATACAGCCTTGACGTACTCCTTTTCCTATTTGGAACCAGTCTGTTGTTCCATGTCCAGTTCTAACTGTTGCTTCCTGACCTGCATACAAATTTCTCAAGAGGCAGATCAGGTGGTCTGGTATTCCCATCTCTTGAAGAATTTTCCATAGTTGATTGTGATCCACACAGTCAAAGGCTTTGGCATAGTCAATAAAGCAGAAATAGATGTTTTTCTGGAACTCTTTTGCTTTTTTTATGATCCAGTGGGTGTTGGCAATTTGATCTCTGGTTCCTCTGCCTTTTCTAAAACCAGCTTGAACATCAGGAAGTTCACGGTTCACATGTTGCTGAAGCCTGGCTTGGAGAATTTTAAGCATTACTTTACTAGTGTGTGAGATGAGTGCAATTGTGTGGTAGGTTGAGCATTCTTTGGCATTGCCTTTCTTTGGGATTGGAATAAAAACTGACCTTTTCCAGTCCTGTGGCCACTGTTGAGTTTTCCAAATTTGCTGGCATATTGAGTGCATCACTTTCACAGCATCATCTTTCAGGATTTGGAATAGCTCAACTAGGATTCCATCACCTCCACTGGCTTTGTTCATAGTGATGCTTTCTAAGGCCCACTTGACTTCACATTTCAGGATGTCTGGCTCTAGGTCAGTGATCACACCATCGTGATTATCTTGGTCATGAAGATCTTTTTTGTACAGTTCTTCTGTGTATTCTTGCCCTCTCTTCTTAATAACTTCTGCTTCTGTTAGGTCCATACCATTTCTGTCCTTTATTGAGCCCATCTTTGCATGAAATGTTGCTTTGGTATCTCTAATTTTCTTGAAGAGATCTCTAGTCTTTCCCATTCTGTTGTTTTCCTCTATTTCTTTGCAATGATCACTGAAGAAGGCTTTCTTATCTCTTCTTGCTATTCTTTGGAACTCTGCATTCAGATGTTTATATCTTTCTTTTTCTCCTTTGCTTTTCTCTTCTCTTCTTTTCACAGCTATTTGTAAGGCCTCCCCAGACAGCCATTTTGCTTTTTTGCATTTCTTTTCCATGGGGATGGTCTTGATCCCTGTCTCCTGTACAATGTCACGAACCTCATTCCATAGCTCATCAGGCACTCTATCTATCAGATCTAGGCCCTTAAATCTATTTCTCACTTCCACTGTATAATCATAAGGGATTTGATTTAGGTCATACCTGAATGGTCTAGTGGTTTTCCCTACTTTCTTCAATTTCAGTCTGAATTTGGCAATAAGGAGTTCATGGTCTGAGCCACAGTCAGCTCCTGGTCTTGTTTTTGCTGACTGTATAACTTCTCCATTTTTGGCTGCAAAGAATATAATCAATCTGATTTCGATGTTGACCATCTGGTGATGTCCATGTATAGAGTCTTCTCTTGTGTTGTTGGAAGAGGGTGTTTGTTATGACCAGTGCATTTTCTTGGCAAAACTCTATTAGCCTTTGCCCTGCTTCATTCCGTATTCCAAGGCCAAATTTGCCTGTTACTCCAGGTACCTCTTGATTTCCTACTTTTGCATTCCAGTCCCCTATAATGAAAAGGACATCTTTTTTGGGTGTTAGTCTACAAGGTCTTGTAGGTCTTCATAGAACTGTTCAATTTCAGCTTCTTCAGTGTTACTGGTTGGGGCATAGACTTGGATTATTGTGATATTGAATGGTTTGCCTTGGAAATGAAGAGATCATTCTGAGATCATTTTGAGATTGCATCCAAGTACTGCATTTCAGACTCTTTTGTTGACCATGATGGCCACTCCATTTCTTCTGAGGGATTCCTGTCCGCAGCAGTAGATATAATGGTCATCTGAGTTAAATTCACCCATTCCAGTCCATTTGAGTTCGCTGATTCCTAGAATGTCGACATTCATTCTTGCCATCTCTTGTTTGACCACTTCCAATTTGCCTTGATTCATGGACCTGGGATTCCAGGTTCCTATGCAATATTGCTCTTTACAGCATCAGACCTTGCTTATATCACCAGTCATATCCACAGCTGGGTATTCGTTTTGCTTTGGCTCCATTCCCTCATTCTTTCTGGAGTTATTTCTCCATTGATCTCCAGTAGCATATTGGGCACCTACTGACCTGGGGAGTTTCTCTTTCAGTATCCTACCATTTTTCCTTTTCATACTGTTCATGGGGTTCTCAAGGCAAGAATACTGAAGTGGTTTGCCATTCCCTTCTCCAGTGTGCCACATTCTGTCAGATCTCTCCATCATGACCCAGTAGGAGATCATTAAGTAGGTAGGTAAGGGATGAAGGTGGCATGGTCCAATGCAGGAGGGAGAAGTTGTTGGTTTCAGGATATATCCTGAAGTTTGAGTTGAAAGTAGTTGCTACTGGATTGTTTGCAGGGTGGGCAGCAAAGAGGAGTCCAAGGTAACTTCTCGGATTTGGGCTTGAGCAAAATGGCAACCCACTCCAGTATTCTTGCCTGGAGAATTCCATGGACAGAGGAGCCCAGCAGGCTATAATCCATAGCATCGCGAGAGTCAGACATGACTTAGAGACTAGACCACCACCATCACCAACACTATGAATGGTGGTGCTGCTGTTGAGATGGCTGTGACCAAGGTAGAAGGGAATTGGAGGGAGGGCATAATATGGACACATTAATTGAGACTTGTGTATTTAGGCTTTAGAGTGGACAGCTGAATTTGGAATGCAATGGGAAAGGTTAGGACTGGAGACATCTATCTAGTGGTACATGTTTAAAGTCATCTGAATGAGATCATGCAGGGACTGAGGTACACAGGAAAAGTAATGAGTTCAAGAAGCGAGTCCAAGGGCACTCTAAGATTTAATGATGTGAAGAAGAGATGAAGTCAGCAATGAATAGTAAAGGTGGAATGAACAGTAAAGAAAGAGGAAAACTATGAGAGCGTGAAGTCTTAAAGCAAAGTTTAGCAGTCATTTTTGGCAAGGAAAATGTAGTGCATTTAAATAGGATATTTGAAGAGAGTTTAATAATGGGACATTTTACAGTGGTGTGATGAGAAGGTAGAGGAAGCCCAAGGAAATAATTTAGTTATTCAAAGAGAAGTCTTGACGTTACCACTGCTGGGTCTGAAGGGACAAGAAGAGAAAGAAAACAAGAGTGAGAGCAAGAAATTGAGAAAGAGGATGATAGAGATCAAGAAACAGAGACAGAGATAAACAGAGAGAACTTGGAGGAATCACCCAGTAGGATTTGAGGCTTTAGGTTGAAGGATACCAGTCTATGGTGCAGGAAACAAACAAGGAAACTGATAATCCAACCTCTCTTTTCTCCTGTATTCCAATGTTCTGACATTGGCTGAATCCATACAGAAGCCAAATCTTTCCAGAAGGGACCTGTTGCCTTAGTCTATGCATCCACCTCCCAGGGCAGAGTGTAGAATGGAGGTGATAAGGTGTGAATCTAGAGGGGACATACAAGATAACCAGCTTGCCAAGTGAAGAAAGCTGTTAGCAGGATTATAAATGAGGATGATGTGAAACAGAATCTGCCTGCAAGTTTTTTTTTTTTTTTTTTAACTTATATCCTAATTGAAAGATGCTTAACAAGAGACACCAGATGGCAGAATCTGGAGATTTTGAAACATTGTCCTTGTGTGCCTTCTTTCTTTCTTCCATCTTTTATACTTTCTTCTTCCCTACACATTCCACTTAGCATTTCATTTTTCTTTTTATTCACTTCCCTCTTTTTCTTTTTTTCCTCTCTTTTGTATTTTCATTCCCCTTCTTTTTTGTTCTCTCTTCTTTTCATTCAGTCCTATGCACTCTAGTCTTTACCCCTTGTTTAATGACTTGAGTTGGTGCATGGAAGCTTCTGAGAACAGCTTAAAAACAAAACAGTCTTTAAATGCCCCTTCCCCCTGGGAGAAGGAAATGGCAACCCAGGCCACTTTTTTCTGCCTAGATAATCCCATGGATAGAAGAGCCTGACAGGCTACTGTTCACGCACTTGCAAAGAGTTAGACACAACTGAGAACACAAAACTCATACCAACTTAGAATACAGAGAAAAAGCATCAGTATCCAAAAATCATATATGGATGGTGAGTAGACCTAATATCTCTGCATATTTTTATAATAAAAATATAAAATAATAATTGCTCCTTCATAGTTGAGTGGATGAGTGACATGAGCAGGTATGATTGGAAAAAGCTAAATGTATTAAGTTAGAGAAAAGCTCTATAGTAGAGTTTCACAAACTTGAGCAGGCATCAGGATCATGTAGGGGCTTATTAAGCCACAGATTTCTTGGTAACATTCCCAGAGTCTCTGATTCAGGAGAACTAGGGTGAAGACCAAGAATTTCCATTTCTAACAAGTTCCAGGGTGAAGTTGCTGCTGCCACTGGTCTGGGAAGAAGCATGGATATATAAAGAGAGAGAATACCAGTAGACCCTGACATGGGATTGGGAGTAGAGAGAGTAAGCATAGGATGAATCACTAGATGCTTTAAGAGGGAAGTGGGAGGATGGTGCTTTGACTAGTGATAAATTTTATGACATTCAGAGGGAGACTAATGACTTGCTAAGAATTGTGGGATGAGTAGTGATATAGACAGAAAAGAATTGCCAGGGTCCTATGGGTTTCAGTATGATGAATACATCCAAAACAACTGGCATATCAAGGGAGATGATTGCATTAAGGCAACTAATTTTGAACACCTCTTATGCACTTAGATGATCCACTATCTACTAGATTTCTCTATTAAAGTGTCTCATGGGCACTTTAAACTCAATCTCTTCTAAAGTCTTCTTATCACCTCCCCTTCATCCTCAAGCCTCTTTTCCTTCCTACACTTGCCACCTGCATCAGTGACTCCACTAACAAAGTCAGAATCTAAGAGCCACTCCCAGATCCAATATTCCTTTCAATTTGTCTTCCTGTATATGGACATGACTGAGAAGCTGAACTGAACTGAACTGAATAACCTGTGAACCCAACTTGTGTTTTTCCCATCCCCCTACTAATGCTGTCTCAGGTCAAGCTCTCAGCATTCCTCACCTGGAGGTAGACTCCTGCATCTAATTTTTCCTCCTTGAATTTTTCAACCACGCTTTGAGGAGAGTTATGTTCTAAAATACAGATCTGATCTTACCCCTTTTCATCTCTCTCCTATGAGGTTTCATATGGTGCATGCAGTCTTTATGACAGGATACCTGGCTAGTTTCCTCATGCCTTCCTGCTCTCCCTGTTTCTTTATGCTTCCTCCTCAAATTTATTTTAGAGCAATAACAAATCATGCATGTTTCCCCAGTCACACCACATTTCCGCAAGCCTGTGTCATTTTCTTGGCCTGTCTATCTTCTGCAGTTATTTCCACAGTCATCTTCTTTCCTTTCCAAGCTCTGTCAAGTTTACTCCTTGAAGAAATCTGACCCCAGACAAAAGCAAAATTTCTCTTATGTGCTCCTTCTGCTTCTTGGGCAAATTTTAATTTATGCTATTAGTATATGACATGGTTGTTATTATGGTTTTATACATCCTCCCAGGTGGTGTTTGCTAGTAGTAGAGAACCCACCTGACAGGGCAGATGACATAAAAGACATGAGTTCAATCCCTGGGTCAGGAAGATTCCCCTGGAGGAGGAAATGGCAATCCACTCCAGTATTATTGCCTGGAGAATCCCATGGACAGAGGAGCCTGGTGGGCTACAGTTCATGGGGTCGCAAAGGGTCAGACACGACTGAAGCAACTTAACATACATTCACTCATTGGACATTAATTTGAGCAAATCCCAGGAGATAGTGAAGGACAAGAAAGCTTGGTGTGCTTCAGTCCATGGGGTCGCAGAGTCAGACACGACTTGGAGACGGAACAAAAACAAAATCACTTTCCATGATGTCTGTTGCTTGAGGGGTGAAGTTGCAGCTTTTTCATCTTTCTATCATCATAGCTTAGAAAGGTGGTAAAATTTAAGCTATAGAATTATTTCAGGACACTGGGAAAACTTGTTCTAGATTTGGATTAAATTGAGATGAACTGGAGATTAAGAGGAAGAAGAACACTCAGGTCATCTGATTTTAGTTAAAATGTGTCAAGCTCTACTGAAGGGGATTCTGTGTAAGGGATGCTCTTGAACATCCCATTAGACTTTGCTCAGCTTTCATCTCATTGAATAGCATCAAGTACAAGTTCTTGAACCCAATTAAGTCTGCCAGCTGTCTTCTTCATGCCCTAGGCAATGTACTTATGTTCTTTTAAACACCATTTTCCAAGCGCTGTACTGAACACTTGGGTTGTTATGATCTCATTCAATCTTTCCAGTAACCAGACCATTTACCCACAGATGTATCAAACCTCTCTGATTAAAGCCATGAACTCTAACCAGGTTACCAGGTCTTGGAGCAAGTTATTTAACCTCTATAGGCCTCAGCTTTCACATCTCTAAAACAGGATTATTAATAGCATTTACCTATACATTCTGAGACTTCCTGGAACATGCCAAGTGCTATGTAAGTGATTGTTAAAGAAATTGTATTGTTCGCTTCTTTCTAATTTCTCCATCTTCATTCTGCCAACCAAATGTTTCTTCTCACAGCTTCTCTCGGGAGAGGTGTTTCTTTCCCAAAAGTTATAGGGTTTGTCTGAAAATAAGGAATTAGATACCAGAAGGACTGGGATCTATTTCAGAGTCTGCTACTGGTGCCTGTGCCATCTTTAGCATATCATTAACTCCTCAAGTACTCAGATCATTCACAATGGGGTTGATATTAGTATTACTGTCTTTAAAGACTGTGGGAAGGTCTAATGAAAATATCCATATTATACATTCATATATATACATACAAATTAAAAGCTGTAAGAGACTAAAACAATGTTAAGTGAAGAACAATGATAGCAATAGCTATAAATGTAGCTTACACAGCTGACCTAGTCTTCAAATCACTCAAATAACTGCCATATTGTAGGGAGTCCATTCCTACCACCACTGTCTGACTTTTCTGGGTTAGGGTGTCCCTACAGCTATATCTTACCCTCCCAACCAAATATGAAGAAATATAGACAACGATGGCCTGGAATCCATTTTAAGTTCTGGAATTCTTCAATCATCTCCGACACATGATTAAACACATTCAAGTATTACATGACACAGAAAGTAGTAATACCACATGTTCAATCACAGCTTTTGTCCCTGTTGACTCCTAGGAGCTTATTAACTCCTACACGACTTCCCTTTTCTTCCTCTTGTCCCACACACACCAATCATTATTCTTCCTTCTCCTGAGTCAAAATAACATCTCAGGACTATAAATTAGTCCACATTTTATTTCCTTGGAATTCCTTCCCTTTTGCTAATCTTTACACACAAAAATTATGAAAGCCATTGGATCATTTTTAATCTTATCCAATGAATGGTTTACACTTATTTTAAAAATTTACTCCTCCTTTATGATTTTGATCACTGCTTGGTAGTTCCAACAGTTTTCAAAACTACTATAAATTTGAAAACTGTTATCTTGACATTGTTGAAAATTTTCTTTGGAAAATAGGAGGTGCGGTTTCAATTTATTCTTCAAGTTAGATTTTCCTTTGACTTTGAAGGTCACTCTGGGTCTTTTTTTTTGCAGCACTGGGCAATCTGTGGGGCATCTTTTCATTTAAATAATATTGCAGTAAACAGAGAAATGTCAGAGACCAGAAGGAGAACAACAGGGAAATATCACTTATGATATTCAGACAGATCTTCTATAGAGTTAACAGGTTTTAATTCTGAATAAATTCAACAGTGAGTTTTCCAAAAAAATGTCTGTCTCCCACTTTGATGATTATGATATACTTATAAATAAATCACAGTTGAATTCATAGACCCAAATTATTTATCGTAAAGAAATGAACATGGCAATATGCTTTCTATGCCTTTCCAATTAGAGTTTAGATCAATTTATCTTTGTGAAGATATTGCCTGGTTGAATTTTTTTTAATATATTATGACATGTTATTGGAGCCAACTAGCTGGAACACAAGGTTCCTGAGACTCAACATTCATTATTTATCCATTTATACTAATAAACCTTTATATCCCACATGTCCCCAGCTCAGATTTGAACAGGGCCTCAGAAGCACAACCTGCTTTAAATTTATGACACAACAGCAATTGCTTATGACAAAGAAGAATGACATAAATGTGCATCCATTTTCCCCCCACAGGAAGACAAATGATAAGATTTTTTTTTTTTTTTAAAGAAATGGCATTCTGTCTCTTCTTAGAAGAAAAATTAGCCTTAAGAAAAAGAAACTCAATGATCATAAGCCATAAAAGCAAAAGAAAAATTGACTTTGGGATGTAGGATGGGATTGAGTCATAATATAGAAGTGGCTGGTCTTTTACTCCGAAGGGCAGAACCAATTGATTTCTGAATCACAGCTCTAAACTTGCTTTTCTTCTTCTTCTTTTCCCCTCCCTCTCCCCCAGGAAGAGAATGTAGGTACTAGGTGGCATGTCTCTTTTGATTTGCCACACTATGTCTTAATTATCAGTGCTCAAAGATCAGGCACTGGTACTTTCCAACTTCAAAGGCTTCAGCAGCCCGAGCAGCATGAGGGAAATCAGATGTGCCAGAATGCAGAGTGACAACAATATGGTGTCTTCATATTTTCGGAGTGTCAGCTCATTTTTTATTTGTGGCACATCAAAGTGAAAATGAGGACATGAGGAGGGTTTTACTCTTTGTTATTCTCTTAAGTGACAGCAATGTCTTCCCATTCAATGCCTAGGCCAGGGTACTTAAAGAACAGTGCTTCTGATTTTAATATGCCTCCTACTTACAGAACTTGGAAAAAAAATAGCTATGGATGATGAACTGGAACAGAAAAGTATCATGCTTATAAGGAAACATGTTAGAGATTCCAAGTGGATGTCTGGAGTGCTTTACACATGGCTAGGTATTCACGAGTGATAAGAAAGTAACAGTAATGGTAGCAATAGTAGCAGTAATTGCAGTGACAGCAGGAGCAGCTAATATTCATTGTTTGCAAGTTGTCAGACAGTATGTTAACCTGTCTATATATGATAGACTGGAGGCTTGTAGAGGTTAAATAACTTGCCTAATGTTATACAGTATGGCATGGAGTCAGGATTCTAACCCAGATCATTGGGCTCAGAGCCCACTATGGTGATTACTAACAGTTTAGTGGAGACATCCCTTAAAACAGAGTGTAGATTCTGAATTCAGTAGAGGGGGAAAACATCATAATAGTCAAAATTACACTCAAGTACTGTTAACTTGGTTAAAAGATACAGCATACCTTTAAATTACTGGGTGCGTATGTTCATCTGGAGGAGGGCGTGGCAAGCCACTCCAGTGTTCTTTTTTTTTGTAGTTCATCTATTTTTAATTGAAGGATAATTACAATGTTGTGCTGGGTTTTGCCATATATCAACATGGGTCAGTCATAAATATATATATGTCCCTTCATTCCTGGAAAGAGTAGGATGGAAATATCTACACTAACATACATAAAATAGACAGCCAGTGGGAATTTGCTGTATGACCCAGGGAACTCTAACAGGGGCTCTGTGACAACCTACAGGCGTAGGATGGGGTGGAAAGCAGGAGGGAGGAGCACTTCAGTGTTCTTGCCTGAAGCATCCCCAAGGACAGAGGAGCCTGGCAGATTACAGTGTGCATCTCTCTTGCAGAGAGAGGACACAACTGAAGCAACTTCACATACATGCACATGTGGGTAGAACTTCCCTGCATTGCTTATAAGGAATATTTATTAAATAGAAGAACATAATAGTAAGGTGCAATTTTAGATTAATTTTAAGATGCAAAAAACACAGTGAACATAAACAGTTGCATTTGCATGTATAGTATGGATGTGTAACTTGTGTGCATGTGTGTGCTAAGTTGCTTCAGTCGTGTCTGACTCTTTGCTACCCTATAGGCTGTAGCCCGCCAGGTTCCTCTGTCCATGGGATTCTCCAGGCAAGAATACTGGAGTGGATTGCCTTGCCCTCCTCCAGCGGATCTTTCTGACCCAGAAATTGAACCTGTGTCTCCTATGGCTCCTGCATTGCAGGTGATTCTTTCCTTCTTAGCCACTGGGGAAGCCTGAGTAACATGACTTCAGTGTAATATGAAGATGGTAATATGATGATACTGGATGTAGGTTTCTCTATTCTAAAGGAGGCTACGCAATATATAGGTTATAAACACAACGTTTGAGTTAATTTATGGCCTCTTTTCCCCAAGGAAATGCACCTTTCACTTCAGTCTAATGAATGGTGTAACTAAGGGATGTGGAGGTTGGCCCTGCTCAGAAGCAAGGGCTTCAGATGATTCAAATACTCTAGTTCGCTTGACTCCGACTCCTCTGTGCCTTAGTGCATCTCACCGCAACTCTGTGTGCTTGAGAAATATTTCAAAGAATGTTAGGTAAATGAATATTTAAGGATGTTAAGATTTAAGGATGTTAAGTAGCTCATCTAAAGTCACGCAGCCACTAGATTTTAGGGATTTGCTGGAAAATCCTTGGAAAATCCTACTTCTGCTGTCCTTTTGTCAGGTGGCCATCATTCCTTCATCTGTGAAAGAGACAAGCTCGATAAATCACTCCTGGGAGAGCATGTGCCACGAGGATTGGCCTCTGATTCTCTAGGGATATCCTGTATGTATCAGCAAGGGGAGAAGATAAAGGCAGGGCTTGTTCAGCAAAATGTATCTCTCTTGTCCTATTTTCTGATAAATTATGCATGCTGGCTGCCTGGAATATTTCTGGTTGAGAAGAGAGGACACCCACCTCTTAGCATCTAAATTGAGATAAGAACCGTTGTTCTTAGATGTCATCACTGCCAATCAACCCTGAAATAAAAGAGGGAGTCCATTTCTAAAGGACCCCAGGGAAGTGGTGAACAGGTTGGTCCACAGAGCTTGACAGGTTTCTCTTTCTCTTAATTGAGGGCAAGGGAGAGCTTCACTATCGCTTTGGAACAAAAACAAGGAAACCTCACAAACCAGAGGGCTGAGAAACCTACGTAGATACTATCTGATTATTTCTTAACAACCTCTTAGAAAATTAAAAGGATTTTGGAGAAAAATCCTTGAGTCTGATGGCTGCCCACTAGGGTTTTGAATACTTCACTCATGACCTGATAAGAAGGGCCACTTAAGTATTTTCCATAAAAAGGAGGATATCACCCATGAAGTGTTGTCTTCTGATCCACGGGGCTTTCCTCATGCTATTCTGTCTCCCATAGACCCTTGGAGAATTGCATGGTGGATTGTAACCAGCTCCCCCTGGTTTCCAGCATGACATTGTGGATGGGGCTCATCTTTGAATGGAACCATATTCACCAAGATAGTTTTGTGTATAGATATCTCTCAGAACCTATCATTAACATTAGAACACCTTGGTTGACACATTTCTATGAGGGCATGGATGGATGCTTGTGTTTGTAACCAACACACACACAAATCTTGTTTTCTAAATCAGCTGATTTTTACCTCATCAAACCATTCATTCTAATGTGTTATCATCAAACACATACTGTTGTTGCTGTGCTGTGAGTAGTCACTCAGTTGTGTCCAACTCTTTGCGACCCCATGGACTATAGTCTGCCAGGCTCCTCTGTCCATGAAATTTTCCAGGCATGAATACTGGAGGGGGTTGCCATTTCCTGTTCCAGGAGATCTTCCAGACCCAGGGATCAAACCTGAGTCTCTCGCATCTTCTGCTTTGACAGGCAGATTCTTTACTGCTAGTGTCACCTGGGAAGCCTAAATATATATTGGGTTTTACTTACTTATATTTTTGATTTTTACAAATGGCTTTGGAGTATAGATCTCAACTTGTTTTTCTCTTATTTTTTCACCTACACTATATTTGTTGGACGGAGAAGGCAATGGCACCCCACTCCAGTACTCTTGCCTGGAAAATCCCATGAACGGAGGAGCCTGGTGGGCTGTAGTTCATGGGGTCGCTAAGAGTCGGACACGACTGAGCGACTTCACTTTCACTTTTCACCTTCATGCTTTGGAGAAGGAAATGGCAACCCGCTCCAGTGTTCTTGCTTGGAGAATCCCAGGGACGGGAAACCTGGTGGGCTGCCGTCTATGGGGTCGCACAGAGTCAGACATGACTGAAGCGACTTAGCAGCAGCAGCAGCAGCAGCAGCATATTTGTTGGAACCATTTATGTTACTTCCAAATGCTTCCTAGTCTGCCATGGTATTCATCCACCACATTTTACCTATCCATTGCCTACAAATTCCACCACCATAAACAGAGTTGTAATAACCATATTTGTACTTGTTTATGTGTGTGCTTGTTTGATTTTGTTGTTATTCAGTCTATCAGTTGTATCTGACTCTTTGTGACCCCATGGACTACAGCATGCCAGGCTTCCCTGTCCTTCACCATCTCCTGGAGCCTGCTCAAATTCATGTTCATCAAATCAATGATGCTATCCAACCATTTTGTCCTCTGTCGTCCCCTTCTCCTCCTGCCTTCAATCTTTCCCAGCATCAGGGTCTTTTCCAATGAGTTGGCTCTTCACATCAGGTGGCCAAAGTATTGGAGCTTCAGCTTCAGCATCAGTCCTTCCAATGAATATTCAAGGTTGATGTCTTTTAGGATTGAGTGGTTTGATCTCCTTGCAGTCCAAGGGACTCTCAAGAGTCTTTTCCAACACCACAGTTCAAAAGCATTAATTCTTGTTTGATACTTTTCTTAAAATATATTGTTGGGGACAGAATTGGCATATCAAAAAGTAAATCTAAATTTAATTTAATCAAGCACTGTCAGATTAGCACCTAGAATTGCTACACATGTCTATACTTCCACTACAATATAGCTTGGTTTGGATGCATAGTTTTCTAATGATTCATGGTGCTCTTCTATGGACTTCTTGTCCTGTAATCTGACATTTGTAAATTTTCCTCTTCTTCTATTATGACTACTGATATTTGATTTTTTTGTCTATATTTGTAGAAGTTCTTTGTTAATTTTAAAAATCATATGTATGTCATCTCAATCTGCCATCCATCTTTCAAGGTTATTTGTGAGGTTCTTTCTTGCCTTCATTATAGAGCAGGTAAAGTTAAATGGATTGGATGAGGAAACAGTCATCCTGAATTGCTGCCTAGGTGTTTTTTATTCCAGCCACAAATTCTTGCTTTGCTCTTCCTGGGGCGCATTTTTAAATAACTACTTTGAGTTGAGCCCAGAAAAACTCAGTGAGCATAGGCCCAGTCGCCACCATAAGTAACAGGTGCTTGCTACCCTGCTCTTTATCTCCTGCTCACTTGTGGCCTAGGATGAATGAGTGTGAGGAGTGTCCTTTCCTCAGTTCACTAGGCCCCTGCCTCCCCACCGTCATTTTTGGGATTGGTAAGTAACACATTGGTGATTTCACTTTCTTTGCATGAATGTATTGAAATGTACCTTCAATCAAAACAGCCCTGGAGTTTTCACCTCCCCAGGGTATGAGTTCAGATACTGAGAAAGATCAACCAACCCTGTGGGTATAATTTGCGCCACCTCACTCTGCAGGACACAATCTGTATAGTCTTAATACACCACCAAAGGGAACTCTGACACAGTAGGTTCTTCATTACCTTGCAGTCTAGGAGCAAAAGGTGACATAGTTCTGGACCTTGAAATGTAAGCAAAAATGTTTGCTTTTCCAGTAAAGGGTTGGAGTTTGTCAGTGGATCCTCCTTGCCTCCTTGCTCCTTGGATCCTGATGCATGATTGTCCATTGGCAACTCAATACCATTTTCTCCCTTTGATGCTCTTCCTGAGCTACTTTCCTCAGATTTCTTGCCAGCATAGTTTCCATATAAAGCCAGCACTTATATGAGATCTGGAATGCAGAAGAGAAGCAAAAGCCATTTCATTGGTCCTTGGACAGAAGTGAGCAGATCCATAGACTTCAGCAGAGGAGAGATATTTGCAGTGGTTTCTGGTCATTTTCCCTTGGAGATGGAACTGGCAACCCACTCTAGTGTTCTTGCCTGGAGAATCTCATGGACAGAGGAGCCTGACAGGCTCCAGTTCATGGGGTTGCACAGAGTCGGACACGACTGAGTGACTAAACATGTATGCGTGGTGGTCATTTTCTTTAGTGTCAGCAGTTTTGACGCTGAGCAGGGCAATCATGATCAGTTATTTCTGTAGTTCCTGCAGCTTCCTAATCCCCAAAGCTAGTTGCAAACTCGGAACCGGCAATGACTTATGCAGACCTCCATTCTTCCAGACCACCATCCTGATAATTCCATAAACACTGAAATCCCCTTTCCATTTAAAATAGCTACAGAAGTTTCTGTTTTCCCCAGTGGCCTTGACTGATACAAACAGAAAATGTGATGCTAAACCCTGTAACTTCCATCTCTTAAACAACCCTGCAGCAATATTCCAACCAGCTGAGAGGCTGACACAGAAAGATAGTACATTCTTGATGATACTGAGCCAATGGACCAGCTCCAAACTGCTTTATACTTTCACTGCTTTTTAATGCAAAGAAAAATAAAATGTATTTGTTAGCCATATTAGGTATGTTCTCATTTTTAAACAAAGCATTCCTAATGTTTCCCATTCCTCAGTTTCTCATCTGTAAACTGGGGCCACAGTGAAGTTCAGTATGTACAACAAAGGTGCTTAGCATATCACAGCCACGTAAATGTTGGTGATTAATACTGAATAATTTTACTAGTCCTCAAATTAAAAAAAGATACATCTCTTCTTTTGCATGGAATTTTCAAGAAGGAGAATAAATCATGTATATAGAATATGCTTTTCTAAATTTAAGCCTGAATAATCAGTGCTATTAGTGAATGCTAAGTAATAATATTTTTGGATGGATACATTTTATTGCATTGACAAATAAGTTTAGCAGAAGTATTACATAGAGATCTGTGTATGAACTGCATACCATATTTTCAAAACATAAGGAAGAGATTGAGCTTGAGATAGCCCTACGCAGTGTACAGAAAAACAAACTTTAATGTTATGGGTATAACTTTCTCTCCTAATGGAATGTTCTATAAATATTTCTCATTTCATAATAACTTATTTAAAATAGGGTGACCATTTATAAGTGTTCAGCTGGAGATCAAGAAAAAAGAAAATGTTGATTATATCTTGTCAACAGAGGATAACTCAGAGGTCATTATACTCCTTACTGTTCTATGAAACCAAGACTATAATCAGTGCTTAGGTTGGAAAAATCTATTTTCCTCACCCAGTGGTTTTACAAGCATAGTGTCTTTAATATGGAAAGGTATTTGGCTTGTCCAACTTCTCTAGCAGTGTTCATAAATCAAGATAATCAGTATCAGCAGAACAAACAAGAGGAAAATATTATGATAAAACAGAAGTGAGACGTGAAAGAATATTTTCAAAGGTACAATACTAATGAAAAACATAAAACCATTATTTTTTTTTCCAGAATGATTTATCTGCTCATGATGAATCTTTCCAAATTTATTTCACTCTCAGGATATTCAAGGACTACAAAGATGTATTAGTATTTTGGCTTTGGAGTCATAAAATTACTTGTATTTTCAAATCAAGTTTTACCTTGAGGTCTATATAAATAAAATTGTTTTATTAAGTGCCAGTGCTTCATAATTATCTTTGCATTGTTGCTGTAGAGTAAGTTATAATTTCTTCAAGAAGTCGAGGCTTTTAAAATGTGATTCAAATATTTGCTAATAGCAATAATAAGATCCTTTTTTTTTTTTTCCTTCTTACCACCTTGAACAATATTCTGGTCTCGGTGGACTGATACCAAATTGACAAACCACAGTAAAATTGCTCATACACTGAACCTGGGAGATAAAACAGCTGAGTGACAGGTGGGACTAATCAGTTGGTAGGTTAAAAATCAAGATTGGATTTGATGAGGGGATTTCTTGGTCCGTGGTGCATTCAATCCTCTTTTCAATATACTGAAAAGTCATTTTATTTTTTATTTTTTTTAGCTAAGTTTGATTTTCATTATTCCCCGACCATAGGTCTGTCAATGTTCTTCAATGGATTGCCTTCTCACCGGACTTAATTCTGCACCTTACCTAGTGGCCTGAGGGGAAGATTCAGAGTTAACAAAATGGTAGGGAGAAAATTAAATGCCTGGGCTCCTGTGAAATCTTGCTTTGAAGACCTGCTGTTGTTATGTAAGTTCAGTTCAGTTCAGTTCAGTCCCTGAGTCGTGTTCGACTCTTTGTGAACCCATGAATTGCAGGACACCAGGCCTCCCTGTCCATCACCAATTCCCAGAGTTCACTCAAACTCATGTCCATCGAGTTGGTGATGCCATCCAGCCATCTCATCCTCTGTCATCTCCTTTTCCTCCTGCCCCCAATCCCTCCCTGCATCAGAGTCTTTTCCAATGAGTCAACTAACTCTTTGCATGAGGTGGCCAAAGTACTGGAGTTTCAGCTTTAGCATCATTCCTTCCAAAGAACACCCAGGACTGATCTCCTTTAGAATGGACTGGTTGGATCTCCTTGCAGTCCATGGGACTCTCAAGAGTCTTCTCCAACACCACAGTTCAAAAGCATCAATTCTTCGGTGCTCAGCTTTCTTCACAGTCCAACTCTCACATCCATACATGGCCACCGGAAAAACCATAGCAGTAGTTAGTTGAAAAAAAAAAAAGTAAATAAATAAAAATAAAAGTCATTCAGTGAGGAGGCATCAAGATGGTTATTTTCGTCTGGTGACAGACTTACCTCCTCTTCAGACCAGTTCTTTCCTGATCACCCATAGTGGTCATTTCCATTGTTCAGGCCACCTAGTCTGTGGCACTTCGTTATTGCAGCCCCGGGAAACTGAGGCACTCTGGGCATCTACACTGGTAGTTGAATGCAGAGAGCTTCCTTGGTGATGGAAACACTGAGGTGGGTCAGCAGGTGGGGGAAGATACACATGATGTTGCCTCTATAGGCACTGGGGGAGAGGGTGTGGGGACTGGGTGCCTTGTGGGTTCAGGGCAGCGTGAGGAATTGAAGACAAGAAGGCCTGGGCATTGCTGACACAAAGTCCTGATGTTTAGGCTGCCAGGGCTTAATCTTCCTTCGTTGACAAGGTTAATTTACTTTAAAAAAAGGCAACTAATAATTGTTTTTAAGAGCATAACAGGAGAATGCTTGTGATGAAAACAGCCATCCTCTGCTCACCCTCACCCTTCCTCCCAGTAGCCACCACCTTCAACTCTTCTGGCTGTGTCCTCTGCTATTAAGTTCATCTTTTAAATAATATGTTTATATTCTTATTCTATTCACTCAATGAATATTTAATAAGGCTCAGTCCTAGTTGGAGGTACCCAGCAGTGAACAAAATAGTCCAAATTCACTGTCCCTGTGGAGTTGACATTTCCTTCGGGGAGGAGAGCAAGGAGCAAAATGAATAGGTAAATTGTGTGAGATGTAATAGTGCTACTACTGTGAAACCATGTTATACAAGAATGTGATATCTGAATTAAAAAACACACCCCTAAAACTGGAATTAAGCAAGGGAGTGGCTCATAAGGACATCTGAGGATGAAGACTGCAGAGATAGAAAACACAAATACAAAGCCCCTTAGATGGGGGTACGTAAGACATGCTTTAGAAACAAGAGCGGTGAGGAAGTGGAGTGAGCAGGGGTGGTAGTGAGCATGTGGCTGGAGAGGACAAGGAAAGTGCAAGGAAGGGTGATGGAGAGTCTTGAGCCCACCAAAGCCTTCAGCTTTCACTCTGAAAGATGGAAGCCATGGGAGGATTTTGAGTAGAGAAGTGACAAGATCCAGACCAGACAGGCTTAGCAAGAGCGTTTCTGGCTGCTGGTGTGAGATGAGATGGAAGAGGGGCTGAGCTGGAAGGAAGTAGTAACCAGGCTACTGTAGCCACATGGCCTAGAGGGTGAGGAATGGGGGAGCTTGGGGCATATTTTGGAGGTAGAGTTGGTTGGATTACCTGATACGTTGAGTTGGATGAGCTGATACATTGCGTGTGGGGGGTACTGGGAAGAAGAAAGTCAAGGATGATGCCAAGCTTTTTGGCTTCAGGAACTGAAGAATGGGATTTCCAGTAACAACACTGGGTGAGCTTTTATAAAAAGGAAATTCAAGGGGGAACAACATGGTCTAGGACAGTTTTAGTTTATCTGTTGTCATGATGGAATTAGCAGCAGCTTCCTTCCCCTCTCAAAAGCATCCCTGTTAGTCTGATTGTTATGGTTGCCTTGCTCTTAAGTGGGGATGTCAAGAAGGCAGAAGAGTGGGGGATTTGGTGAGAGGCTGTGCCAAGTACAAACTGTCAGATCTTTCAACATCTCTACCATTTGCACATCAAAATAAGTTTAAAATTCTTCAACATGTCACTTCCATTCTCCACTATAGATTTCACTCCCAGGGTTCGCCATTTATTTATATAGTTAACAAACACAGTGAACTCATTAGGTGCCAGGCACGGTTCTAGGTAGGTTGTAAATAGTTACTGACTTTATCATCATAGTGGTTTTACAGGGGAGAAGAGTGGCTACAGAAACTTATGTTGAGAAAAAATAAATAATGTTATGAATTTTGAAAGTCTTTCCCAATTATCTTTCAGATCTCAGAGTCCACTGTTGTTGTTTAGAAATCATTTCATTCTTAATATATGGTATCTGATCCACTTTTGTAGACTTCTTGTCCCTAGTTTTCTAAAATGCCAAGAGCCTCAGCGCAACATTTTTGGGTCATTGTATTTTGTCCCTACAATTTGAAGACTCAAATGTGTCAGTCTGGGAAATTCATACTCATTTTCTCCCTCAGAATTTTTTCTTTTTTTCTTTGTGAACATCTTTTATTGGGTTTTTCCTCTCTCTTTTTATTTTGTTTTCTATCTTCTGCTCTAGTTTCTGAAAAAAAAAAAATTCTTAACTTCTAACTCTTTTCTCAAACTTTTTATTTTGGCTTTTTAAAAATTTTTATTTTTCTCTCAAGAACTGTTACTTCTCCTCTGATTGGCCTCTTTTCTTAGAAATTTGTTTGTGTTTCATTGGTGCAATATTTTCCCTTATTTCTCTGGAGATGCTTATTTATTTTTGCTGTTCCTTTGGCTTCCTGAACCATTCTGGCTTCTTTCAGTAGTGCCACAAACTTTGGGGGCGTGTATTTGTGGATTTGATTTAGTCTCTCTGTGTCAGGATGGAGGCTTTTCATAAATGCCCAATGATGCTTAGTTTTCTAGTCATATCAAAATATGAGGCTGAAAGTTTGTGGAGAACTCCGTATACCTCTTGAACTTGTCTTCTACTGGAGGATGGCTTTGCAGTGAGGTACCCCATCCCACCCTTGCCTACCTCTTTGTCAAGGGGTTCTTCCAGTTCTTCAGAGAAAAATTCTGTCTAAGAAATACTGGACTGGAGGCTGGGGGCTAGCTTCCCACCGTCCAGTGCACATTTTCATTCTGTTTCCCTGTTTTAATCGGAATCGGACCTCCACTCCAGCCTACCCTCACTGTGCTTGGTGCACCTAATCCTGAGTCTCTCAGAGTATTTTTTCCTACCATCATTCAATACCACATAATTCCCTACCACTTGGATGTGGTAGGGACCTGGCTTTGTGGGCCAAGAGGGAGTTCCATAGTTCAAAACTAACATGCAGACTTTCCACCCATCTCCCAACTATGAATCCCTGGATGAAATCCCAACCCCACAGCAGGGTGAATGGACTTGCTTTTCTTCTGTATTCTCTTTTGCAAGCAGCATTTACCTCTACTGGGTCTGCTTTTGTTCCTCCAAATTTTTAATACAGACTCTCATCCCTTGTTGTCATCTTTCCTGGTCTCTTTGTCTTTTTTTGGATTTGATTGCTTTTTAAAAAAAGTTTATGTCTGTTTTTTCAGAGTTTGGAAGGGGAAGAAAATAGATCCATGCTTGCCATGCAGCTAATTGCCTTTTGATCTAAAACCTATCCACAAAAAAAATAAAATAAAATCCTATTTTGGATACACTGTTGAGATAGATAAAAACTACATTTTGAGTTACCAAACTTATGTCTCTGCATCTTGTAGGTTTCAACCTTCCCCTTGAGAAAAAAACAAATACATAAGCCAAGACAATATCTTATTGAGTCAATTTTGAAATGCATTGAAAGAAAAAAGAAAGTACTAGTTTAATTTTTTGTTTCAAAAGCATTCAATAATTCATGTAACTTGATCCATTATTTTAGGAGGAGCTAGCCCCTCCCCCCGCCAAATGTTGGTAGGTTGCCCTTTCTCTGCCTTTGTGCTAATTCTGACTTCTTCTGTGATAGTGGATCAGGTTGAGAGCAGTTTTCTATGAACAGCCCACTGTCTTTCATCAGAAGTAAAGTTTCATGATGTATTTATTCCCACGCCTTTGCACTCAGGTGATGGGATAGTCGGTCTCCCTAGAGAGTTGACAGGGCTTTTGGAAGGTCAGATCAGAGCTTTAGGGGTCATTCAGATCATGATGATAAAACACAGGACTGAAGCTGTCTGCACAGCTCTCAATCCTGGCTCTTGGTTTTCACATGTACACATGATTTTTTTTTACCCAAATGGCATCATACTCAATGAGACTGACATGCTACCTCCTGTGCTAACGAGGCACCTATGGTATCATACCATATGTGCCATTTTGCAAGTTGTATTTTCACTCAACTATTTGTTTTGGGGCTTTTTCCCATGTTGATTCATGTAAACTTTATTCATCACTTTTAACTTCTGAATACCATTCCAGTGAATAAAATGCCATATGTTATGTATTGGCAAGTTTTCTAGAGCCTCCAGGTGTCTCTCAACTTAAGAAGCCTGCAGAAGGATGTCTGAATCATGGACTATAAGAAAGGCTCCTCCCTTAAACTAAGCTTTCTAGTCCTTTCAGCAAGTTCTCCATTCTCTGCTGGATCCGGTGTTTCTCCTTCCTTGCCAGAACAAAGGTACCTGGACAGATGCCTTCAGATGGCCATCTCTTCCTTATTAATTGATGGGATTAGCAGGCAGTCAAAGCAGAGATTTTATGCACCCGTGTCTTGCAAATGTCACTGGGTGCTCAGGTGCCCACTGCTAACACTTCCAGGAAGTGGGGTGCACTGCTGCAAATGGGCTCCTGCCCTTGATCACGGCCTCCAGTTGAGCTTGTGGGAAATCAGACACCAAGACATCATTCAGGGCATGTTTTGAGCAAGTTAATGCAATCATAAGACACAAATAACTGTCATCTGAATTGCTGGAATAGTTGTGAGGAATCACTAATTAAATAGATTGTAAAGCATTTTTAAAAATTATTATTATTTGCAAAAAGCCCCGTCAGAGAAATGGAGGCTTAGAGGCTGGCATCAGGTCAGCATGAAATCTCCTTCTCAGGAAAACAGACTCCATCTTGCAATTCATGAAGCTATGAAATTTCTAATTTGAGGATTTGTGAAAAGATGCACAATCTGTTGCTTCATACAGTCCATGACTGGATACGGTTTGGCCCATCTGCTCATTGGAGAATCACTTGGGTATGCCTTCTCTTTAGTATTTTAATTTCAGGTGTAGGTGTTTGGAAAAGGGAGTTACTAAAATTAATTGTATCAAGATGAGATACATAAACTTATAAAGTGAAGCCACATGTTTAGCAATGCTAAACAATAATTCTGTCCAGTTATCTCTGCAGAAAGTTCTGATTGGCACAGATATTTATTTACTTCTATGTATTAACCACCTTGCAATTAAGAGAGGAAACATTTTAAAAAGTATTTTGTACTGAGCTCAGAATTTGGTGAAGAGAATTTTAACAGTGGTGGTGAGCATTTCAAGGTGAGAGGGAGTTTCAGTTATTTAATTAACAAATGGTTTCTGTTTGCCTCCTTGATGTCAGATCTTGAACTGAATGCAGGGTTAGGAAAAACAAAGATCGTCTTTGCTTTTCTGGAACTCCCAGTCTCCTGGGAGGCTCAAAAATAAATAATCATGCTAATGAGTATGTGATTTCAATCCTGGAAGTGCTATGGGTGGCTGTGCCATATGTCACTGTGAGGAATGACCTGGCCTGCAAATCAGGAGAGTAGGATACCTCTTTTGCCTTGAGATCTGAAGAGTCAACAGGATTTTAGATGGGCCAGAGGAGGTGGATGAGCAGTAGGTGTGAAAGCCTGTACCTGAAAGGTGACAACACCTTTAAAGCCCTTGTTGTAAGGCTGGGCTAGGGTTGGGGGACAGAAAGCCCTGCTACCTGTCCCCAGAGGGTGGAGAGAATGGGCAAGTGGGAAAAGAGGATGCCTGGAGCGTAAGGAGGAGCTGAAGGGGTAGGGCTTGCACTGAGGTTATGCTGAAGGCAAAGGGAAACCAATGAAGTCTTTGAATAAGAACACTTTGGTTGCAGAGTAAACAAGGAGAGAAGAGGCACTGGGAGCCCAAAGCAGCTGCATCTGTCCAGGTGAGAGTTATTTTATAATACACACTACACACCCATAGTGGTGAGGAGAGAGAGAGTGAAAGCAAGAGACCTGCAGACGTGTATATGTGCATGTGTATGTGTGAAAGAGAGAGAGAGAAATGAGTTAAAAGCTTGAGGGGCTTGAATTTTAAGGTCGAAGCTAGTGATACCATTCTGATACAGTTATAAAATTTAAACTGGGTCCTCCCTCTTTGATATCAGGGTGGTTAATAGAGCAACCCACAAAGAGAATTACGATGATGAGCTTCAGCTACAATGGCTTATATATTTTTCTATCACTTTTCATATAAGAACAGCAAAACCAAAAGCTGAAATTTAGCTCTGCCATGTTCCAACCGTGTGACTTTGAGCAGTTTCTTAACGCTTTGAGCCTTAGTTTCTTCATTTCTGTTAACTGGTGTTAACAGTGTTCCATGAGTTGAACAACCAGTCAAAGCACACAACATGCGTGTCTCTGTGCATGTCTGTGTTCTTGTGCTTGCATGTGTATGTGTGGAGGACAGTGGAGGACAGAGGAGACTGGTGGGCTACTGTCTATGGGGTCGCAAAGAGTCAGACCCGACTTGGTGACTGAACAACAATAACATGTGTATGTGTGACTGTGTGCGTGTCTATGTATATCTGTGCATGTGTGTGTGAACTGGCTTCCCCTTCTCCTGGACATTGCACAGCAGGCATTCCCCACTGTCAGTGTGAACCCCTCCCTCTCCCTTGGTGATGTGGTCCAGGTCCACACCTTCTCTTGTTGCCTTCAGGCAATGGCTCCCCAATTTAACTCCAAGGAGAATTGCTTCAGGAGTGAAAGATTGAACTCAGACCTGCTTTTTCAAATGTCTTTGAGCACCTCTCTTTCATTGTGTAACTAATACTTTAAACTCAAGTAGGTCCATACAGAGATTCTATAGGAAAAACACTGACTTTGGAGGAGGCCCAGGTAGCTCTGGGCAAGGACTCAAGTCTCTTGGGCCTTGTTTTCTTTAGCCCTCAGGACCCAGGGAACTCAGGGTTAGAATCAGGGTCAACCCCTGCGTGGTTTACAGATAAAGTCTGATTGGAACACAGCCACGTCCATTCATTTACTTATTGCTGAATAGTTGCCACAGAGACTGTAAATAGTTGCCAGTGGACTGTAAGCCCTCAAATGTTTATTATCTGGCCCTTCACTGACAAAGTTTGCCAACTGCTGAATTAGATCCTTGGTCTCAAACTTCCCTTTCTTCCTCTTCCTCTTTTGTGGTTTCTTCCTTCCCCTCCATCCCAATTACTTCTTTCTTCTATTTCTCTCTTTCTTCACATCTGACTCTTTCTACCAACAATATATTATATATTAATCAAAGCCTTATACAAGACAAAAATGGGACTCATCTATTTCAAAGGTGTGGATGCGGGGATGGTTTTCAGTTACTTCAATTTGAAAATCACTGGACTGAATCATGGCTTCCCTGGTAGCTCAGCTGGGAAACAATCTGCTGGCAATTCAGGAAACCCAGGTTCAATTCCTGGGTTGGGAAGATCCCCTGGAGAAGGGATAGGCTACCCACTCCAGTATTCTTGGGTTTCTCTGGTGGCTCAGATGGTGAAGAATCCACCTGCAATGCAGGAGACCTGGGTTTGGGAGACTTGGTTTTGATCACCTGGGCTTGATCCCTGTGTTGGGAAGATCCCCTGGAGTAGGGCATGGCAACCTACTCCAATGTTCTTGCCTGGAGAATCTCTACAGACAGAGGAGCCTGGTGGTATATTCTAGAATTTAAATCTTGACTCTTGAGAACTCCTTATAGACTTTAGAAAAATAGTCAAGTGAAACAATGTGACTTGCCACCTTCCCCCATCCCATCCCCTCTCCCCTACTGGCAAAACCCCTTCCTTTATTTGTTTTCATCTTCTGTTCCCCATGTGTTTCTGTCACCCGTGTAAGTCAGTCTGAGATCCCCAGTCCCTGCTACCATCTAGCTGCCCAGGAACCCTACCCAGGGCATGCACTTGACCTTTGCCCCCTATAGCAGCATCTGTAGTTCCAGGCTTTTCTGGATCTCATCTCTGAGGGAGAAATTTCAGGTACTCTCCTCAGTATCTGCTTCCTACTGAGTGACAGCTGGATAATCAGATACATTAAGGCTGTTAATTTTATAAAGACTGTTAATTTTTACTAATAGCTTAATGAATTTATTCCTCCCAGGTTACACATTTGTATTCTAATCAGGGCTTTCAGGAAATGGTGTGCTAGTTAACCCAGAGGAAGGACTTCATCGGAGGGAATGCAGGCCATATTCAGAGAATTTAAGAGGTATCTAGAGTAAGAAGAGCTTCTGGGTGCTGCTCACATCACTCTTTAAAAATGGCAATCCATTCCTCTTGTACTTGCCACTTCACTATTTCATGCCACTTTGTCAGATGAGTAGGCAGCGTCATATATTATGCTGTGTCTCTTCTACTTATAAGCCACGTGACCATGAGCATGTGACAGGACATTTCTGTGGCTCAGACTCTATCTGTACATTGTGGTGATAGGAGGAAATCAGCTTAGTTTTCTGCATATAAGGGTCTCAGTAAATGTTCCTCATTTTCCCATCAAAGTGCAATGCAGACCTCTTACATTTGGGATAAGAAATTTTCATCTTGGTCTCATGCACAACAGGTTCACTGATTTAGAAGGTAAAACTTTTGGGGGGACCTTCTTGGTGGTCCAGTGGTTAAGACTTCACCTTCTAGTGCAAGGGGTGTGGGTTTGACCCTTGGTAGGGGAGCTAAGATCCCACATACCCAGCAGAAAAAAAAAAAATCAAAACATAAAACAGAAGCAATTTTGTAACAGATTCAATAAGGACTTTAAAATGGTTCACATAAAAAAAAAATCTTAAAAAAAAAACCAAAACTTTTTTTGTCTTTTTCTCTTCTCCATCTCATTCTTCAAGGGGACAATCATTGAAATCAGAGAAGTCAAAGACACAAGAGACATTAGAAAATAAGGACTTGCTTCATTTACATCTCAAATGCAAGGAGAGCCTAACTGGTTTATTTAGGGTCATCAGAGGTCTAGTTAGCAGCAGATGTAGAGCTGGAAAGCAAGTCTCCAAATTCCCAGTCTCTGCAAGTCAGAAAGCAAATAGCACATTTCCTCCCCTGAAACTTCTATCCTATACCAAAGAAAATGCTGAATCAAAATTCCACCTTTGGAACAACACATGTAAAGAATTGCTCAAGAAACCTCCAGGACTGGTAAGGTGGCATATTTCATCCCATTTGGACCAGGGAAATGGTCAAGCTCTCAAATCCACTTAACGAAGCCAGAAAGTAGGTCATTGTATCTTGCCCATCATTTATCATCTGTTTCTTAAGTCTGTTTCTGTAACTAGCAATGAAACCTGACTTCATCACATTTATTATGGGATGAAAACTGAGCTTCTGTGTGTTGATGGCACAGATCTGGGGAGTTACCCTGCCCACTTGAACTTTAAATAGACCTCTTACCATTTATGCTGTATTCATTCCACCATGCAAAGAGCTCTCTCCTCATTGCTGGAGAGCCTAACAAGAAAGTGGCCAGCTGCTTCAAGTAGCCCTAGTCTTGAGGGTAATAACAACCTAGCTGGCTGCGGGTCTCTCCTCCCACCCCTCTTTTCAATCCCCATGCAACTGTTTGAGTCTCTCCTTGCACCAGCTGCCCCACCCTCCCTTTCAAAAATTACTTTCAGTAATTACTCCAGCTCAAGGATGCTGTCCAATCTAAAAGAGCTAATGAGAACCAGTCCTTCAATCTAAACTGTAATCAGCTTATAACAAGCTCCCTTTTCCTGTGCTTCATTACTGTGACACAATCTATTTTTCATACCTCAAAATGATAAGGCAGAGTTGGGGGGAAAGAATCTCTATCACCAGGCTTGCATGAAAGGGAGATGGGCTTAAGCATGCAGAATTGATTTATTTGCATTCTTCTATTGCTTTGGTGGCTGCATCTTTGAAAGAAGTTAATATTGTATTTTTGATTTGGCCCTAAGAACAGCAGGGCCTGACAATCAAGCATGCTTATTACCAGCCAGGAAGGGGAAAAAAAATAGCCCAGTGGAGCTCAAGTGCATCATGATTTATTTGGACATGTGCAGACTTGGAGCAGAAAAGCATTTTAAATTCTGTTGGGGCATCTGCCAATGCTTTCTTTATCAGAGTGTTTGTTCTCCCTGAAATATGGATGATTGTTACCTGTAAACCTATTAGCTACTTACCTGCCTTACTTTTCATGTGTAAACTCTTCATTGTTCATTTCCAAAGAAAGAACATGGAGGGCGCCAGCCACAGGGGTAGTCACTAGGAGTTTGGGAAATCTGCTTGCCTAATATTGTAGAGTCTGTTGATAAACACCCAGGCTATTTTAATCTCCTTTCCAAGTTTATCCTCCTGAGTTCATTTCCAAACTGTCATGTTTTGCCTGGTGTGATTAAAGCCGGGCCCGACGAAGCGGCCGCATTCTCCTGGCATGATTTCCTAGGCACGGAGGCTGTGGCAGAGCATGCCTATTAATCCCACCCTAATGATTAAAGAGGCTGATGGGCTGCAACATCTGATGGGTTAATACCGGTAGCCGAGTTCTTGGGTTTAATCCAACTCAGGCATCACTTTGAATGAGACAGTTTGATGAGCTTCAGTAAGGCTGGGGCTGCTGTCATTGTCCATTTTAGTCTCCAAATACCAGGAAAAGATAAAAGCCCGTCTCAGTGGGCTAGACAGCTCCTAGGAGTTTGAATGTCAATAGCATAAAGATATCAAATGCAGATTTGAGTATTTTTGTTAAATAACTGTTAACGGGCAAAGAAACCACACAAAGAACCCTGGTGCACTATTTTACTAACCTCCCTGCCAAGAACAGGAAAAAAAAAAAAAAAATAGAACTCATTAACCAGATTTTAAACGTTGTTTTTCACTGCTTTATCTAAAAATGTGTAAAACATGAGGTTAAATTGGAAAATCTTTTACCCCATCCCTTCACTGGTAGAGAATAACTGCATACAACTCATTTAAAGCTAGAGGCTCAACAATTTACTCATTAGACACAATAACCAGTAAGCTGGTATCTCCACTCAAGTGGGATCTTGATCAGACAATCAGGGAAGGTGGGTCTTGGCTGCCTCTCCATCCTCAAGAGCGCTGGGATCCAACTTGCTTTTAAAATTGCAAGGCTGTCAGAGGACCCAGATAGAGCATCTGCACTTCAGGCAAGTCCATAAATTAACTTCTAGTAGTTATGGCATTCTGAAAGAATGGAGCTTTCATTGGAATTCATGGTTCGTCTGTTTCAGGAATGTTATGTAACCATGCCTGTTATGCAGGGAGAATGTTCTAACTCTCATGTTTGCAGAAAGGAATTTTTCTTGCCAAAGCAAGACTTTAGGTTATCATCCTCTCCTCCTTCTGCTTCCCTCCCTTCCTCCCTCCTGGACTCTTTCTTTTTGAAGGTGACCATATGAAAACATGTAAAGGGGAATGCCTTTAAATCTGATGCCAGGGGACAGAATTCATAGACTCCTCTGGACTTTTCAATCAGGATTTTCTTGTATGAGTGTTAGATTTGAAGGAATTTGAGTTGGCTGGCAGAATATATGAATTTATACATCACTGTATTATTTTCTTAACGGATGTTGATTTCCAATATACTTAGCCTCTCTCATGTTTTATCCACCTGCCCATAAGCATCACAATTGTGAATTGTGTTGCAAGTAAAAATTCAGGTTGCTGTCATGCATATAGGTCTTTACTAAAGATAAAAGTGAAAGCACCAGATTGTCTCAGGAATAATATAAATTTACAATCCTGTATGGTGACTTTCATCTTAGTCAACATATACACAATATGCAGTAAATCTTTATTTCTAACTAGGTACATTTATTGACACCTTCTGTATGCTGAAGAAGAATGCTAGGTATTGAGAATATCAGATGTGTAATGCTCAGTCTAAAAGCTCAAAGTCTCATCCCTGGAATCTAAATAAAGATTTTTCTTGATAATGTTAAGAAAAAGGGGAAATAATAATTTAAAAAGCCTACTCTTAAAGGTATACCTAAAGATAATATTCAGATTATAATTTGGGGAGATACATTTCTAGGTGATATAATGAAGCTAGTCAGTGTATCCATGAGTATTTAAAGATGTTTGCTTTGTTTGATGTCCAATTTAGGATTACAGTTTAAAGTTTCCCCAAATAAGCCAGGGAATATGTAAATGATTTTAAATACATACTAGCTTCAGTGCAATTTCTTAGGATGTAAAGACACATGAAGTATCCTTATTGTCAAGGACTTTAAAACCTAATAGAAGATATAGAAACACTGAAATCAAAGTTTAAATATATCCATATATTGTATTTATAAATATAGTTTAAATTAAGCTAATACATTTTTCAACAGCTAATGCATTTTTAAGTGAAAAAAGTTCAAAAGCGTACCTGGAAACTTATATTGATTAGAAATAGTTTGAGTAAACTGTTTATGACTTGTGGCAAAAAATGAATTCTGTGCTGATTGTACATGGAGGGCCACACAGAAGGTGGGGAAGACAATCAATAAGATGGATGCAGATCCATGTGCCCAGATTTTAGAACTAATGTTTCTTGTGAGTTTCATTTTGTTTTCCTTTCTCCCATCTTTCCTACCACTTCTCCCTACCTCCCTCAAGACTTGGGTGTATCATGTGACTCATCTGTGACTTTTTCTCTTTAAAATTGTACTTTTGTAGAAGAATATTATTCAAAAAAATATATTTTGCTGTAGAAAACAGTCTAATTTCTTAAAAGAGAGTTTCATAATATACAATTTTATCATGGTAACGTTATCATTAAGAACACTTCATGATGTAACCTTATTATTGTTAATAAAAAGCTGAAATAGCACCTTAACATTTTCACTCAGTGTTTTTAATATGAAACAGTCATGGGCTAATCTTTCAGAGAGGGGCTTAATGACAATGGAATATTATGAAAATATATAAATATTATAATATAAATAGGTTCTAGTTAGCAAGCTTGCATCTTCTTGATGGAATATAAAAATAATCCTTTGGGGATTTATTAACCTGAGATCCAAGCATTAGTTATGGATTTTCTTCTGAGAGTTCATTTGATCAGTTTGCAAAATTAAGTTTTTAGCTTTGCCTTGAACTGAAAAACAAACTTTCCAGGTGGCCCTAGTGGTTAAGAACTTGCCTGCTAAGAGACACAGGTTGGATCCCTAAGTTGGGAAGGTCCCTTGGAGTAGAAAATGGCAACCCATCCCAGTATCCTTGCCTGGAGAATCTCATGGACAGAGGAGCCTGGCGGGGTATTGTCCACAGAATTGCAAAGAATTGGACACGACTGAAGCGACAACACCAGAATGAAACTGGTAACTTTGAAAAGGCAGAGAAATGGAATTAATAAAATGTTATTCATTGCTAAGATTTCTAATTCGGGCAATAAATTCACATGATAAATAAATTCAAGCAATAAATTCAAAGCAATAAATTCAAACAATGGCAATGCACCATTGTTTTAGGCCTGGGCATGGGCATCTGTGCATCTCGTGTTTTCCATTTTTACATTTATATCTCATGGTCTACTTGGTACTGTGGGGGTCATAAGGCACCCCAAATATGAGTGACAGGAGATGGTGAAAGAGGGATAGGGATGCAGGAGGAGGAAGTGGGAAGATACCAAGTACCTTGAGTAGTTTTAGAATTCTGCTTTAGGGTAATCAAACCAGAGGTCCACATGGATAACGATACTATAAGTAAGACTAGCGCTTGGTGTTAACATATTTCTCAGTTCTGTTCAGGAACTGTCCAGGAAGATATCATAGAACTGGTGGCTGTGAGCTGGGAAATCAAAGAGCAAAATTTGAAAACTAGGAGACAGAATAAGAACATTCAAGACAGAATGCACAGTGTATAAAGAAGAAATAATTCTGAGGAGTATTTGATTTACAAGTTGCAGACATCCTCTAGTTCAGTTCAGTTCAATTCAGTCTCTCAGTTGTGCCCGACTCTTTGTGATCCCATGGACTGCAGCACGCCAGGCTTCACTGTCCTTCACCAACTCCCGGAGTTTACACAGACTCATGTTCATTGAGTCAGTGATGCCATCCAACCATCTCATCCTCTATCAGACCCTTCTCCTCCCACCTTCAATCTTTCCCAGCATCAGGGTCTTTTCAAATGAGTCAGCTCTTCACATCAGGTGGCCAAAGTATTGGAGTTTCAGCTTTAACATCAGTCCTTCCAATGAACACCCAGGACTGGTCTCCTTTAGGATGGACTGGTTTGATCTCCTTGCAGTCCAAGGGGATCTCAAGTGTCTCCTCCAACACCACAGTTCAAAAGCATCAATTCCTAGATGCTCAGTTTTCTTTATAGTCCAACTCTCACATCCAACATGACTGCTGGAAAAACTATAGCCTTGACTAGACAGACCTTTGTTGGCAAAGTAATGTCTCTAATTTTTAATATGCTGTCTAGATTTGTCATAACTTTCCTTCCAAGGAGTAAGCGTCTTTTAATTTCATGGCTGCAATCACCATCTGCAGTGATTTTGGAGCCCAGAAAAATAAAGTCAGCCACTGTTTCCACTGTTTCCCATCTATTTGCCATGAAGTGATGGGATCGGATGCCATGATCTTAGTTTTCTGAATGTTGAGCTTTAAGCCAACTTTTTCAACTCTCCTATTTCACTTTCATCAAGAAGCTCTTTAGTTCTCCTTCACTTTCTGCCATAAGGGTGGTGTCATCTGCATATCTTCTGCTTCTGTTAGGTCCATACCATTAGTGTCCTTTATTGAGCCCATTTTTATATGAAATATTCCCTTGGCATCTCTAATATTAAAGTTATTGATATTTCTCCCAGCAATCTTGATTCTAGCTTGTACTTCATCCAGCACAGCACTTCTTATAATGTACTCTGCATATAAGTTAAATAAGCAGAGTGACAATATACAGCCTCGATGTACTCCTTTTCCTATTTGGAACCAGTCTATTGTTCCATGTCCAGTTCTAACTGTTGCTTCCTGACCTGCATACAGATTTCTCAAGAGGCAGGTCAAGTGGTCTGGTATTCCCTTTTCTTTCAGAATTTTCCACAGTTTATTGTGATCCATACAGTCAAAGGCTTTGGCATAGTCAACAAAGCTGAAATAGATGTTTTCCTGGAACTCTCTTGCTTTTTCAATGATCCAGCAGATGTTGGCAATTTGATCTCTGGTTCTTCTGCCTTTTCTAAAACCAGCTTGAACATCTGGAAGTTCATGGTTCACGTATTCCTGAAACCTGGCTTGGAAATTTTGAGCATTACTTTACTAGCATGTGAGATGAATGCAATTGTGCAGTAGTTTGAGCATTCTTTGGTATTGGAATGAAAACTGACCTTTTCCAGTCCTGTGGCCACTGCTGAGTTTTCTAAATTTGCTAGCATATTGAGTGCAACACTTTCACAGCATCATCTTTCAGGATTTGAAATAGCTCAACTGGAATTCTATGACCTCCACTAGCTTTGTTTGTAGTGATGCTTCCTAAGGCCCACTTGACTTCACATTCCAGGATGTCTGGCTCTAGGTAAGTGTTCACACCATCATGATTATCTGGGTCGTGAAGATCTTTTTTCTACAGTTCTTCTGTGTACTCTTACCACCTTTTCTTAATATCTTCTGCTTCTGTTAGATCCATAACATTTGTGTACTTTATTGAGCCCATCTTTGTATGAAATATTCCCTTGGTATCTCTAATTTTCTTGAAGAGATCTCTAGTCTTTCCTATTCCTATTATTTTCCTCTATTTCTTTGCACTGATCACTGAGGAAGGCTTTCTTATCTCTCCTTGCTATTCTTTGGAACTCTGCATTCATTGACCAATGTAGCAAGGAAGCTCTTTTATTTAGGAAAAACTTCAGCAAAAAGAGTGGTTTATAGTACTTACAGGATTTATCCATATTTACCCTTCACTGTGGGGCTCAATTAGCACAGACTATCATTGCTGTATATGATATACAAGAAAAAATAGTTGGTAATTATACTATAGACTGGAGGTTATCAGTACACATAACAAAATCATAAAGGTTTTGTGAGTTCACCATAATAAGTCAGTTGGGGAAAAGTATGCTAAAACAATACACATGCAATCACTGATTGTTAACTTAAAAAAATAAAAAGAAAAAATCCTCATGAGTCAGCCAGAAACGTAACAGTCTTGCAGATTTTCTCTTTTTAGATCAAAGTGAATCCGTCTCTAAGAGGACATTCTCTGAGTCACACTGATAAAACATGCTGAACAGAGACAGGAGATGACACCTAAACAGTTTCTACCTCCTGGGGATGCTCAGCATGGAGCAGGAAAAAAAATCATGTTTTTCAATGGCTAATTCTGTTTTCGAGTTAAAATAAACTTGGAAAATTATCTTTTACAAGAGAAGCATGTTTTATTGTCATGAAAAGGCTTTTAACCATTTTTCACTCATAAAATTTGAAATGTTTTTAAGCATGGTTTTGGTTTGGAGTAATTTTTGCCTCCACAATTGTTCATGGTGAGAAGTGTAACTGTCTAGTGATTAACACATGCATGTGTGCTAAGTTGCTTCAGTCGTGTCCAACTCTTTGCAACTTCATGGCCTGTAGCCTTCCAGGTTCCTCTGCCCAAGGGATTCTCCAGGCTAGAATACTGGAGTGGGTTGCTGTGCCCTTCTCCAGGGGATCTTCCCCACTCAGGGATTGAACCTGTATCACTTTACGTCTCCTGTGTTGGTAGTCCAGTTCTTTACCATCAGCGCCATCTGGGAAGCCTGATGATAAACACATATTTATTGAAATGCTTTCTACAAGCAATGTTTATAGAAATGCTTTCTATAACTGCTTTGGGTGTTATGAGTATTACAATAATTTATTTTACTTTGAAAATAACTCCTCCAGCCTTCTAGTGCTGCTGGATCTTCTTTGCTTTAGGAAAAGTGAGGAGTTCGTGCACAGATTATGCTGAAGCAAGCTGATATATCAAGTGCTATGAGGTCAGGAGGTCAGGTTTCCTTGGTTCTGGCTCCAGGGATCTGAAGAGTGCTTCCTTCAGTTCCGTTCAGTTCAGTTCAGTCACTCAGTAGTGTCCGACCCTTTAGGACCCCATGGACTGCAGCATGCCAGGCCTCCCTGTCCATCACCAACTCCCAGAATTTACTCAAACCCATGTCCACTGAGTCGGTGATGCCATCCAACCATCTCATCCTCTATCGTCCCCTTCTCCTCCCGCCTTCAATCTTTCCCAGCATCAAGGTCTTTTCAAATGAGTCAGCTCTTCGCATCAGGTGACCAAAGTATTGGAGTTTCAGCTTCAACATCAGTCCTTCCAATGAATATTCAGGACTGATTTCCTTTAGCATGGACTGGTTGGATCTCCTGGCTATCCAAGGGACTCTCAAGAATCTTCTCCAATACCACAGTTCAAAAGCATCAATTATTTGGTGCTCAAGTGCTTCTTTGGAAAGTTGCTCAGTTGTGTCCGACTCTTTGCAACCCCATGGACTGTAGCCTACCAGGTTCCACCATCCATGGAATTTTCCAGGCAGGAATACTGGAGTGGGTTGCCATTTCCTTCTCCAGGAGATGTTCCCGATCCAGGGATTGAACCCGGGTCTCCCACATGATAGGCATTGTAGGCAGATGCTTTACCATCTGAGCCACCAGGGAAACCAGGATGTTATGTTCAAAGTAGTTTATTTACCTTAGCCTTGACTTTGTTGGGAACAAAAGTTTGCCCCCGAATTTCCAGAATTTCAGTACTTTTTATTTCCTGGGTAGACTGGAGTGGTTGCTTATTCTAACAATACGTACTTAAAATATCTTGATTTTGAAGCAAGTACTTGTCAGCCAGACCTATACTTTGCAACTGAAGAAAGGCACATGGACATGGCAAATTTAGCACACCTGCTCTAAAAGCATAATGAATTCCTCTCATCTCTCCTTTTCTCTTTTTCTTCATTTAAACTTCCATGTCTTTTATTTCATTTCTCACCTGCCCCCTACCGTTTTCAGGATGCTTTGGAGAGTACCTACCCATTCACTAAGTTTAAATATTGTGTTTGCTATATATATCTTTTAAAAGGAATTGTTTGTGGATCAGCTTTCTGTCACATAAAAAGTACAGATTCCATTTTAGTTGGATCTTCCTGGACTCTTAAACTTAGCACTGAAATCCTTCCTGGGAGACAGTATTGAATAGTGACTATAAATTTAGACTCTTGTGACTCCAGCTTTGTGATCACCTTTGTGCCACTTATGGCCTCAGTTTTTTGACCTCAGAGAGCCTAACAGCTTCAAACCTTAGTTGCCTTGTTTCCATTTCATAAAATGAAGACGTGACAGAGATGAAACGAGATAATCCACTTAAAATCCTTAATGTAGTTTCTTGGGGCTTCCGTGGTGGCTCAGATGGTAAGGGATCTACCTTCAATGTAGGAAACTTGGGTTCGATCCCTGGGTCGGGAAGATCCCCTGGAGAATTGAATGGTTACCCACTTCAGTATTCTTGCCTGGAGAATTCTATGAACAGAGGAGCCTGGAGGGCTACAGTCCATAGGGTCATGAAGAGTTGGACACGCCTGAGCGACTAACACTTTCACTGATAGTAATTCTTCAGTTGAGTTGAATATTCTTTATCATCATCACCATCATCATCATCATCATCTTTGTCAAGGTGCCAAGTGGTGGAGGGTATCTTTTTGGAACATCAATTGTGCTTGAGAATTTAAGGAAAAGAATTAACTGATTTTACTCATAAGTAATTGAAAGTATCATTTTTACATTGAAACAAATGCAGCCCTATTGCAGAACAGAACACAAGTCATATGGATTTCTCAAAGTAAAGTAAGACTTAACATAATTTTGTACATGTAACGGAAAGCCTCTGATGGAGTCTATTCACTTTCTTCCGACACTCGGGGTATTCTACTCCAGGGGAGATTTTGAGAGGTGCTGCTACTGGTTAACACAATGGGATATAAAAGAGCCACAATACACATACAGTGGCATATGTGGTGGATCTGTAATGTAGCAACTTAGCTAAGCTTGTGTTACATTTCCAACAACTTCTTTTCTGAACAGTTCTGATTTAGCAAGGACTATCAGAGACAGTTTTGGGGAGATGTAGATGGTGCATATGGAGTGATCATATTCCTTTTTACTGGAGAGGTGTGTGGTAATCACGAGGCATCATTGCCATCTGCACCTGTTGTCATTTACCTGATGGTTCACCTGCTTGGTGTTGGGCAACAGCTGGACCCTCAGCATCTCCTTCTGGATCTTGTTTCTCCAGCTCCAGGTTCATGAGGAGAGGCAACCGCCTCTATAGCAGGTGCAACTGGATACATAATTTCTGAGGCCTGAATGTATAATGAAAATATGGAGCCTCTGGTCAAATATTATTAAGAATTTCAAGATGGCAACAGCAGAGCATGAAACCTTCTGTGAATAACCATAGGAATGAGGTCTCTATATCACAAAGCCATCTATTTTTTCACAGTGTTATTTCAGTGACACCAGTGGGGTTTCTCTATTTTCTCTAATTCCTTCACTGAGGTTTATTTATTTATTTTTAGTAGTGGGAATAATATTTGAAAATCTTTTTTTTGTTGTTGTTGTTTTTTATTTTATTTATTTATTTATTTTTTTTAAATTTTATTTTATTTTTAAACCTTAAACACTGTATTAGTTTTGCCAAACATCAAAACGAATCCGCCACAGGTATACATACACTCCCCATCCTGAACCCCCCTCCCACCTCCCTCCCCACACCATCCTTCTGGGTCGTGAGAAGACCCGAGACTTAACAATGAGAAAACTGCTGAAGATGACAAGATGTCAGGTCCTCCTTCAAGAACAAGGGGAGATTTGAGGAAGTGGAGAATGTCCTTTGGACAGACATGCAGGCCACTGAAAGAATAGAGGTGGGGGTCTAGGGCAGATGTCAGCACACTTTCCCTTGAGGGGTCAGAGAACACATATTTTAGGCCTTGTGGGTCATATGTCACTATTGCAACTACTCAGCTCTGGTATAGTACCATGAAAACAGCCATCCACAATATATGAATGAAAGAAAGTGGATCCATTCCAATAGAACATTATTTATTGACACTGAACATTGAAATTCATATCATTTTCATGTGCCACGAAATATTTATTGATTTTTTCCAGCCATTTAAAAATGTAAAAACCATTCTTAGCTTTCAGGCTGAACAAAAACAGGCAACAGACTGGAGCTTGCCAATCTCTTTTCTAGAAGCAAACATCCCTGATTGTGTTTGTCTAAACTTGACTTGGCCACTAGATCAGAGTTTATGGTGGGTCACTAGGCACTGGGGTCACTGAAGAGCTATCACAATGCAGAATCCTGAGCCTCAGAAATCAGTATATTGAACAAGTACTCCAGATCAACCCTATGTAAAATAACTTTTTAAAACTATATATGTAGAATTTAAGTAGCCTTTTCTCTGATTCCCCCTCTTTGCTTACGAGGAAAGAAAATTTGAACACCGGACAATTCTAAAGGCTGAGACAAAACTACACATATAAATATATTTGGACACATATCTACACCTTCATGTTTGGATAATATCCATCTAGGTACACACAAGTGTATGCCTAATGACATATGTATCCATGAAGTTGCTCAGTCATGTCCACCTCTTTGCAACCCCATGGACTGTAGCCCACCAGGCTTCTCCATCCGTGAGATTTTCTAGGCAAGAATACTGGAGTGGCTTGCCATTTCCTTCTCCAGGGGATCTTCCCGACCTGTGGATCGAACCCGGGTTGCCCGCATTGTGGGCAGATGCTTTCCTGTTTGAGCCACCAGGGAACCCCTCAATGACATACAATGACATATGTATGACATCCCATATTTCTATCTATGAACATGTATGATTATGGATGCCCTGGTACATGCTCATGCAATACAACATGTACAAAATCTTGTTTTGCAGCTATTTAAGATAGTGATGAAAACCCAAATGTTCATTTGAGAAAAATAACTGGTTCCATACCATAATGCTTTGACATAGGACAGAGCAGAAATGATCATGTAACACTATCACCTCTGCTGAAGTTGGAGGTAGGGGAAGCAAATGTTATTTGTTCCAGGCTTCAAGCCTCATTAATATGTGTTGATGAGGTCCTTCATCACATCAAAGAAGTACCATCTTTTAGAGACAGTTGCTTTGAATAAAAGGTTTAAATATGGTTACAAAGTAAATTTTATTAAAGTATCTGAGCACACACATTCAACTATTATTACAAATATTACTCACTCATGGATTTTATAGTGGTCTGATTAATTTGAAATGATTTTCAGATGAAGGACAAGACCATTTAATCTCCTTAAAGTGCCATTCTTTGATTTTATCCTACCTTTTTTTTCCCCTTTAATTTGTATAGTTTTGCTTTAAACTTGACTTTCCCTTTCCTATTTAGAGAGATGTTCTCAAACACAAGACTAATTCCTGCTGGTAATGTTGCTCATTAGGAACATTTCCAGCAAGAGAGGTGAATGGTGCAGCAAATATCTCTTCATTTCCAGCATGGCAAATAATCTGTCAAGACAACACCCTAGCCAATTGTTTAATTGCGTATCAGGTTTAGGTGACAGAACTTGGACATGACATGACAAAAGGGCTTAGGAAGGGCTATCCATCTTCCTTCCCTTTAGAACAGCCGAGTCTTCAATAAAGACATCTGTTAAGTCTTTATTTCCTAAGGCATATAGAACCATCCTTCTTACCTTTCAATTAGTAATGGAGGAACTTCAAAAAGGTGAGGTTTCATTTTGATTTTTGCTATTGCTGGCAGGTTTCAGATACTTGGATAGTTTAATGGATTCCATCTCCTCCTCTTCCCTTTTTTTTTTTTTTATTACTCTCAGGATGGTTTCTATTAGAAGATCATTGGCTTCTTTTTCTTCCTTGCATGCAATTAATTATTTTTGAGATATTGGCCAGGAGAGAAAGAAAAGAAAAATCTTTTTGAAAAGATGATTTTTCTTCTCTTTTTAAAAAAAAAATAATAACCACCTTTTAGAGCTGCTGAATGAATTCATCTGAACTACACCTTCACCCGTCATCACTTGCAAATAAATTCTTCTTGAACTTAGTTTTGTAAAATTTTCATAAAGTTTAGAATGTGCCCAAGATTAAAAAAGGGTCTTTCTGTATTAATCCTATTTTTATTTTAAGGTTTGATCTATTTTTGGATCCTCTGCTTTTTAACAGTTCCTGAACTAGTTTGTATCAAACTAGAGGTTAAGATTTCCAAATTATTAATATATGTACATCTGGAGACCTGAGCCATGGTACTAGATACAGCTACTTGCTGTAAATGTGTTGGAATCTCCCCTCCTAAATGTATTTGTTCTCCTATTTCTACTTCGTGCAAGAGGAGACTAAGCCTTATTTTCTCTTTAACCTCAACCTGACCCTAGTGATCGCTATACACTAAATCACTCACCCATTCGTCCATCCATTTAATGTGTTTTGCTAGGTACCCACTCTATGCCTTACACTTAGCTATTTACTGGAAAAATAATGGTGGGATTAAAACTCAGACACAGTCTTTTCCTCAGAGAACTTGGAGTCTAGTGAGGAGTAAGATACAAATTTTTAAAAATCTCACAAATAATTATATATTTTCATTGAAGGAGATGTACATGGGAACTTTTGACAGGACAAGTTTACCTGGTCAGGACAGGCAAGGAAGACTACCCCAAGGAAATGATGACAGAGCTGAGGAATAGAGGGTGAAGAAGAGGAAGAGGAAGACAGGGAGGATAACCGGGGAAAAAAGCAATGGAAGAATGGAAACTAGAGAGGCAACGGACTACCCTTCCCCCACCTCCAAATCCCACATTAAAATAACAGCACTCTATTTTTATGTTATGTATGAGTTGGACTTGCACATGTGCTTTGAATAGTGGTGATGGAAGGATGGGTTTTCCTTGAGAACCACAGAGGGCTTTGAGTCCTAACTAGAAGACAATATAGAATAAAAACACCTGAAGATCCATTATGTTGGAAAAAGTGTGCCTTTTCATAAAACATTTGCAAGTGGGTTTCTATTTCTCCTCCCAGCCTATCAGTCTTTTTTCATGTGGATTATCTACAGGAAACATGTTTGATCACTTTTAACCAGTTAGGTAAACATGTTCCCACATCAAATCTTACATTGTGTCTCAACTCCTATTATTCTGGTCTTGGAAGAGTTAGGAAATGGCATATCTAAGATGTGGAGTAGGATATGTACCACATACATGAGTTTATGATTCAGGATGTGAGCTTGAATTAGAGCTTAGCTTAAATCCCAAAGGGCTTCTTTTGTGGCTCAGATGGTAAAGAATCTGACTACAGTGAGGGAGAACCAGGTTTGATCCCTGGGTCAGGAAGATCCCCTGGAGAAGGGTATGGCTACCCACTCCAGTATTTTTGCCTGGAGAATTCCATGGTCAGAGGAGCCTGGCAGACTAAAGTTCATGGGATTGTGAAAAGTCAGACATGACTGAGTGACTAGCTCTTAAAACACAAGTTTAGCCATTTTTCCCTCATGTTCTTCAGATAACGTCAGTGTAATGTGTCCTGAATACATATATATATATATATATATACATATATATATACATATATATATTATTTTTAAAGGAAGAAAAGCCTTACCTTCTCACAGCATCTTTAATTTTAGAAAGACAAAAGGCAAGCCTGTCCAGAAATGGAGGCTTTCTTCTCCCATAATTTTCTCTCTTCCATTTTATTTTATTCCTAAGCTTCTATTTTAGTTCCTTTTACAATTTCATCTAGCCGGCCTTTGTTCTCGCACGCCCAGGGCTTGCAGGGGATGTGACCACGCTCTGCCTGTGGACCTTCAGCATTTAGCATTTTGCACTGTCGCCTCCTTGCTGAGCTAGGAAGCCTGGACCAGATTGGGAAGGAACACATGTGAGCACTTGTCCTCTGTTCTTGTCTTGGCTCCTCGCTCTGGCCATGTGTTCTAGGCAGGACTTCCAATTAGGGCGCCTGAAAGAAACGAGCAGATTGGAGGTGCCATGTCCTCCTCCGCCGCCAGCAGGGCTGGGGGTGGCATAATATGCCACCCAAAACTCATCAGGAAAGACTTGCTTCCAAGGAAGGAAAATGTGGCATTTCAGCCCCCAGGTAAAGGATAGAGGAACACATGGGAAGTGTGGTGGATCTGGAGCAGGGTGTAGATAAATCAGTGAATCCATATTTTTGTAATAAGATGAATATGTCCCAAACCTGAGTATAATTTTTGCTTGTAACTGTTGCATATGTTGAAGTGCTGTGTCCTTAAGTGAGCTATAAGGTCATTCAGCCTTCTTTTCCCTTAAGCCTTCTTTTTCTGTTGTTACACTCACTATAGGTACTATATTACTAATACAGGCATTAAACATTTGTAGGCCAGTATGTAAGTACCATAAATACAGATACTTGGGGTTTTGTTTGCTTCTATATCCTAGTGTCAGAATGGAACCTAGCATACCTAGCATGATAAGTACTAGTGTGATATTCAGAATATTTATTTAATTATCGATTCAGTACCGGTAGCAACCAATCCAAAGATGTAAAAACAATCAGTATACTAGGATGACCATCAATCTTGATTACCTCTTAATGAATGTTGGTTGAATGACTTAATGAAATGCACTATTCCCACATAAGTGCTGAATATATACTTTAAAATTGATTTTTGAGAACTTACTTACTTAAAATAGGTCTGTATGGATGTGAGAGTTGGACTATAAAGAAAGCTGAGAGCAGAAGAATTGATGCTTTTGAACTGAGGTGTTGGAGAAGACTCTTGAGAGTCCCTTGGACTGCAGGAAGATCCAACCAGTCCATCCTAAAGGAGATCAGTCCTAGGTGTTCATTGGAAGTACTGATGTTGAAGCTGAAACTCCAATACTTTGGCCACCTGATGAAAAGAACTGACTCATTTGAAAAGACTCTGATGCTGGGAAAGATTGAGGGCAGAAGTGGATGACAGAGGATGAGATGGTTGAATGGCATCATCGACACAATGGACATGGGTTTGGGTGGATTCTGGGAGTTGATGATGGACAGGGAGGCCTGGCCTGGTGCGGTTCATGGGCTCTCAGAGTCGGACACGACTGAGCCACTGAACTGAACTGAGTCATTTCACACACACTTACTAAAACGTGTATATGAATATAACTGCTACTGCTACTGCTAAGTCGCTTCAGTCGTGTCTGACTCTGTGCGATCCCATGGACTGCAGCCTACCAGGCTCCTCCATCCATGGGATTTTCCGGGCAACAGTACTGGAGTGGGGGTGCCATTGCCTTCTCCGATGAATATAACTATATGTATATAAAAAATCATCAGCCTGTCTAATAATCAAAGACATACAAATCTAGCATATTGTATTGTTATTTCTCTGAACTTCCAAAATGAAGACAAATAATGTTTCCTGGACAGACATGAACATGGTGAGTGAGCAGCTCTGGAGTCCAGTTATTCTATAGGTCACTCTCTGTAGCCTGGAAAATGTTTCATTCACATTGACCTGTAACAGGATAAATGGATAAAATATTACATATACTCCACAAATTTTTAAAATACATTTAAGAGTGTTTTGCTAAGTAATTCCTCACGTAAATTTTATTGTAAAAATTATTTTATAAATGCACAAAGTTATACTTATGTTCATCATACTGTTTTTAATAATAATAAAAAAAATGAGAGGTGCTCAAAATGTTCAAAAACAGAGAATCACTAAAGACATTACCTTGCATCCACACTAGGTTATCCTGTCTATGCGGCACCTGATAAAAGAGACTTTGCACATTATAATAACATGCAGAAGTGATAAAAATTGATATTTATTCACCAAATTGCTATAGCAAAGGTGATCTAGCTACCAAAAGACCACATTCCATTCAGAAATTATTGAGCATAAAAAAGAATGACCCCCTTAACAAAACAGTATTTATAATTTTTTATTTTTGTTTGAAAAATACATACCTATAGTAATATATGAGATCAGATGGCACTAAATATAGAGTATCTGTGCTCTATAGTATCTGTAGTATAGTGTAGATATTACGGCTTTATCTATATATCCCTACATAGATAAAGAGATAAGGAAAATCTGAAGTAGTCTATCCCAGGATGTTTATGGTAGTAATTTACTGGGAATTTGGGTAATTATTTTTCTTTTTCTCTTGTTGTCTTAGTTAATCTGCATTTTCTAACTTTTCTACCATTACCATGCATTTCTTGTGAAGTTAAAAACGAATAATAATAAATGGATAGAGAGTATCCCTCTGGGATGTTGGTAAAGTGAAAGAAAGTGAAGTGAAGGCGTTCAGTCTTGTCTGAATCTTTGCACCCCCATGGACTTTAGCCTACCAGGCTCCTCCATCCACGGGATTTTCCAGGCAAGAATACTGGAATGGGTTGCCATTTCCTTCTCTAGGAGATCTTCCTGACCCACGGATTGAACCTGGGTCTCTTGCATTGTAGGTGGATGCTTTACCGTCTGAGCCACCAGGGAAGTCCAGAGATGTTGGTAAGAACTGGCAATCCTGCCTAAGGAAAATGGCACAGGCTTTGTACCTGGAGAGACCCCTGTTCCATTCCGCAGTCAGTTCTATGTGACCCCCAACTAACTCACCTAACCACTGGGGTAATACCTGAATTGTAGGACTAGTTTGAGGAGGAGAGACAATGTTAAGATTTTGACATACTTCCAGCACAGAGTAGACCCTCGGTCAGTTGTTATTGTTACTGTTATGAGGAGACAATTCCTTGAAGTTTGAGAGCAGGTATGGACTTTCGGTCTTTCTAAGCTCTGTGGACTAAAAAATATAGTCACCAAACTGAAAGTAGAGAGTTGTTTTATTTGGTGGGAATGTTTAAGACTCTGATCCCAGGAGACAGCATCTCAGTAACTCTGAGAAAACTGCTCCACGGAGGCAGGAGGGAGAAGTTAGGCTATACACAAGTTTGCAACAAAGGAAGCAGGCAATCTGTACCTGGAAGATCAGGTATCAAGTTGAGGAATTTAGCATTCTGTGTATGGGAAGATGCAAGCCTGTGAACTCACTGAATTCATTCCTTTCCTACGGAGCCCATCTGTCTGGGGCCAACCCTGTTTCCTTGTCCACCTTGCTTCTTGCATTCCCCCAGCTCCTTAGTAGTCATCCTGGTGGGTGGCAGCATCCCCTGATCACAGCTTTGGGAGCCCTCATTCACATTTGGTGGCCAGAGATCGCTGATGGCTGTGACATTTTTTGTTTATTGATATGGCAAGAGATTTTCACTTCACAGACTCATCTCCATGTGCCCTGATTGGAAACCTATCCATTAGGAAACCTGCTGTTCACACAGTGGCACCTTGAGACAGGAGCCCTGTGTAAGGAAAAGGAACCAAGTCCTGAAATAGTTAAGGAGGTAGTTTAGGATTTTGAGTTTCCATCTCAAGATTTGGGTTTTAGTGCATATCTGCTCAAGGAGTCTACATCGTCTTTTGAGAGTAATAACCCCTCTTTGGGGTTTCCCCTGTGGCCCAGAGGTAAAGAATCTGCCTGTGATACAGAAGACAAGGGAGATGTGGATTCAATTCCTGGGTTAGGCAGATTTCCTGGAGGAGGGCATGGTACCCCACTCTAGTATTCTTGCCTGGAGAATCCCGTGGACAGAGGAGCCTGGTGGGCTACAGTCCATAGGGTCACAGAGTTAGACACGACTGAAGTGACTCAGCACACATGCACGCAACCCCTGTTTGACAAACACATATATACACACACATATGAGATCAATGCATTTGTAGAACCAAGAGGTAATCTGTGTGTTGAATTATTCCCTTAAAGCTAAAATAATTAGAAAATGCACAGACACAGAAGGCTATATACACATATACCTGTGCACACACATACATGTACCTGACTACCTCCATTAAGCTCTGTTTTCTACTTTCACATATAACAGTTGAAGATAAAAGGGGGCTGTGTCCTCATCCTCTTTGCATTCTTTGCCATGTTTCTGTGCCTCCTAAGAATCAAGATGATATTACAAGAATACTTTATAGGGACTAAATACATAATCCAGAAAGAAGAACAGGCTTTGTGGATATGAACTTGAAATTATTCTAACAAATGTTTAGAATAGTGGGGACGGAGGGTCCTCCCCACTTTCTCATCTGTTCCCCTGTGGCAAATTACAGCTCTACAGACCAGGGTGTTTAGAGTCTGCTACTATGGAACAGAGTTGGCTTTGCTGCAAATTCCTTGTCTCTTACCTTTTTAACTTACAACTAAACTAATCAACTTAATTAAAATATAAAAGAGCAAACATCTCTCCAGATTTAAAAACAAAGTGCTGGGATATAGGCAAGATTATTATGTAGATGGGGTTCCCTAATGGTTCAGCTGCATGCAATGTGGGAGACCTGGGTTCGATCCTTGGGTTGGAAAGATCCCCTGGAGAAAGGAAAGGCTACCCACTCCAGTATTCTGGCCTGGAGAATTCCAAGGACTGTACATATAGTTCATGGGGTCACAAAGAGTCAGACACGACTGAGCAAATTTCACTTTCACTTTCATTATGTCGATTGCAGATTTACAACTGTTTATGATTAGACATCTTTCAAAAACAATGTCTAAAAAGATATGTTAATACCAAAGAGGGAAGGTGTCATGCCAATTTTCTAGGCACAGTAAATTAATTCTGAACTGGAACTTAATATCTCCGACAAACAACCTGCTTGAAATCTTTTTATGGTGCTCTTATTAAAAGGTAAGTATCATTTGAGGAGGTAAGTATCATTTCAGAAGGGCTTCCCTGGTGGCTCAGATGGTAAAGAATGTGTCCACAATGCAGGAAACAAGGGTTGGATCCCTGGGTCGGGAAGATCCCCTAAAAGAGGAAATGACAACCTACTCCAGTATTCTTGCCTGGAGAATTTCGTGGACTGAGAAGCCTGACGGGCTATAGTCCATGAGGTCACAAAGAGTCGGACACAAATGAGTTATTAATACACACATCATTTGAGGAAATGACCATCAGTGTTTAGCTCTTCTCTTAAAAAGGTCTTCCTTCTTTATGGCATGTATTTTTGGCTTTTGCAAAAAATAGTAATATTTCAGGACAAGTAAAGAAAAAAATTCCTGGGACCCCTCAAAATGTATTTTGTCTGGGTGGGGGGGGGTGCTTTATGATTAACTTGGTCTTCAGGTGTTTCAGTCTACATAAATTAGTTTGGGATAATGTGGTTGAATCCCAGAAAACAAAATTAATGTCTTGGCTCATGAAAATGTTGATAAGTAGTTAAAGCTTATATTTTATGACTAAATCAGTCTGAATCTGTTCTTAATCCCTAGTGTTCCCAACACATGTTCCATTCCCAGTTAGTCTAGTTCTTAGGTAATTAGAGTAATTCCCAATGGCAAGATACGCTTTACTCCCAGAGAAATTTCTTTAGGAGGAGAAGGGAATAGGGAATTAGAAGGCTTGGTTTCAAGATTCAACCCTGCCTCTTGCCAGCCATAAAACCGCTGGTAAATAAACCACACTTTCTGAGGCTGAATTTCTCATCTTAATAGAGCTCTACTATAATACCTGTATCAAAGGACTGCTGTGAAGAATAATTTAGATAGCATATCAAAATTGTGGAGCATTATGTAATGTAAGGGCTGATTATAATTTAGTAAAGATTGGCCAATTGCATAGATTACATAGTTAACTTGATCAATTCTGCAGCTAATTGAATCAATGTAGATAGCAAACCATATAATCAAATCCTCAAAGAATTACCCAGAGTTGGGTAATTAAGAGTCCCCTTGGATAAAATATATTTTACCTTTCTAGACTGTTTCCTCATTTGAGAAAAGAAATCACTGCATTTGAAGATTTAAGGTCTTTCCCAACACTGATTTCTATGATGATAGAAACCATTTTTTCAAAAGTTATTAAGTCATTTTAAAGTAAGACATTTTTCACAGTTTTAATTCCTGTCATTTGATCCTTTTTGCAATAGAATAAAAATCTGCCGCTGAGATCTGTTGTGTTGGCATCACAGTGTCAAAGATACTCAATAACAGATAAATAGAAAGTGAAAACACAAAGGTCAGAGTGTCATTTGGGAAGCTGGCAGACAGCATGGTGCCAACCAGCTCTCAATTACAGGCCGATCTGGAGGTTCAAACGCATTGATTTCGTTTAACTCAGTGGGAGGCTGGTACCTACCACTGTTTCCTAAACTGCTTCTTCTGTGTCATCCAGGATTTCATGCTTGAAGTGGCCAAAGGCAGCTTCACCACCTGACTCTGGGTTGTAACTGGCCGTCCAACCCCAGAGGCTTGTGTATCATAACATTGCTTAGCTGGGTGACTACAGAATTTCCACACTGCTACTATATCGTGAAGCAGAGTAGCTGGAAATTAGATCCAGGGGATAGGAATGTTCTTATAGACCAATGAAGATTCCCTGTGGAGCTGTTCTCTAGGAATCCTCAGTAAAATGACAGGATTAGGATGCAAAACAAAAGGATTCTATACAATGAAGAGCTGGAAGATAGTGTAGCTAAGGTTTATTAAGCACTTGCTATGTGTCAGAAATTATTCTGTTTATTATGCACATCATTTGATTTGGTCCTCTCAACTTTTGTTTAAAGAAGGCATGGTTAGCCCCATTCTCATAAACAAATGAAGGAACTAAGGTGTTGAGAGGTTAAATAACTTATCCAAAGCCACACACATCTGTGCAATTTCCAACATGAACAAAGAGGCAGCATGGCAGCTAATTGCAGATGTGAACCAAACTTACAGTGTTATGCGTACTTAGCTACCCACAGTATTCCCTCCACTGTCTATACATGTGTGTGAATCATAACACCTTTAATTTCCTGACATTCCTGCACAAAGAACACTATACTCCTCCATAGTAGGTGTTCAACACCCAAGATTTCAGCCAGCGGCTATGAGCTTTTTTTCTTCCATAGGAAAGAAACAAGAATGACCAATTCAAGTTGATTTCATCCTAAAGGGACATGATAAAAGACGATTGATTCTTTTAGTTTCATGCCCTTTGGTACCATTTCAAAATTTAATACATCCTGAACAGAAATTGATTACAGCATACTTTGGTAGTTCAACCATCTTTCCCTAAGAGGAGTGTGTGTGTGAGAGAGAGAAAGAGAGAGAATTGGATGGGTATAAGCATGTGCCTATGTAACTGTGAGGTTATTTAAGGGGAAGTCCCCTTAGGGAAAAAAAAAATGCAAAGACCAAATAGAATAAATAGATTTCCAAGAATGTCTCAGAAGTTTTGCAGTTATATTAAGATTGCTATTTATTGCAGAAAAGTGGGGCAGTATCGTATTATGCTCAGCATTTCCATGCAGAGTAGAGATGACTGACATCAGGACTTAATCATAGCACTTACTTTATGTCATGGAAAGTGATGTCAGTGCAGCTTGGAGGAGGTGTGTTCAAATGAGATTTAGTCCTTAGGGCAGCGATAGTTGTGGTATCACTCAAGTGAAAATCTAAACAAGTTCACAGCAGAACACATTAACTCTCTAAAGCATTATTTCAAGCTTTCTCTAAAATAAAAGCTCTATGAGAAGTTACTTTAAGTGTCTGCATACAAATGTATTTTCACCTTGGTGGGGATTAGAATCTAAGTTTAGAATGGAAAATGAGTTTAACTGAAACCTTTCAGCATCCGTGCTGATGGAGTCAGACCGACAGATACAAGCGTGTACCCTTTCAGGAGGCAGATCCCCACTGCTCTTCTGATGGCTGTCCATTGGGTATCACTCACAGAATGCATCTCCTTTAGCTCCACAACAGGGCAGCCTAGGAAGATGGGGAGTGGGAGAGATCAGAAGAAAGAATTGTAGCAGAATGGGAAAATAATCAGAGTAACATTTTAAATGACAATAGAGATTATAAAATTCTACCTATGAAACTGTGGCCAGTATATAAAAATTGAATGCACACTTGCTCAAGGACTAGAAATGCCATATGAATGAAAACATTGATTTGGTTAAATGGAAGGATTGTGGACAATTCTGATTCAGATTTACCTTTTCAGTTTAATATTGTTCTGTAAGTAAAATAATATAAATTTGAAGCAACTACATCTTCCACATGACTCTGCACAGTTATTTAGATGAAACTCACGTTTAACTTTTTTGACTCAAGAGAAGAAGCATGTGGTCAGGCTCTATCATTTGACAGAGAAGGAAATGAGGTTCAGTGTGCTGAATATACTTGGTTAGGTTCATATAAGCAGTGATAGCATGGATTTTGAATGCATGGGACACTTTCCTCGACACCAAGGTGCCCTCCTGCCATCCCTCACCATTGGCAATGCATCTCCTTCCTTCCTAATCTTTCATAGCCTCATGAATCCTATAGCGGGCTGAATCTGAATAATGGCCATATGAATGGATTAGGTTCTAATTCCTGGAAACTATAAAAGCCTACTTTATTTGGGAAAAAAAAGTCTCTGTACATGTGATTAAGTCAAAAATATTATGATGAGAAGGTAATACTGATTATGTTAATGAGCCATAAATGTCATCACAGGTATCCTTATAAGAAGAGATACAGGGACACTCAACATACACATAGAGGAGGAGATGGAAAGATGGAGGTTGCAGTGATGCAGCCACAAGCCAAGGAATGGCAGAAGTCCACAGAAGCTGAACAAATAACTTCCTTAGTGCTTCCAGAGGGAGGCTATTCTGTCCTTGATTTGGGAATTTACGCCTGCACTTTTTTTTTTTTTTTTTTTTGCTTCACCATGTGGTATCTGTGGGCTCTTTGTTCCTTAGTTCTCTGCTGCTGCTGCTACTAAGTCGCTTCAGTCATGTCCGACTCTGTGCAACCCCATAGACGGCAGCCCCCGTCCCTGGGATTCTCTGACCAGGGATCAAATCCATGCCTCCTGCAATGGAAGTTCCAGGTCTTAACCACTGGACTGCCAGGGAAGCCCCACATTTTGGCATTCAGATCTGTAAGGGAATAAATTGCTGTTGTTTTAAGCCACCGTATTTGTGGTAGTTTGTTAGGGCAGCCACAGCAAACTAAAACAACTTCAAAATATATTTCATTTCAATTTCCGTACTCTCACTTGCTATCTTCTCCTCTCCCCTCCACATGCTTCTGAGCTCAGGCAATCTGTCACCCATTCCTAATCGTGCTAGATTTTACCTCTTTTTTTTTTTCTCATTCCCAACATCTAATTAATTACAGTTCCTAGTGATGTTATCTTCAAAACAAGCTTCTTGGATCTTCACTCACTCTCCATTCCCAGAATTTTACCACCTTAAGATTTCTGCCATGTTCTCTATACTTCCTTATTCACTCTCTATTCCACCAACAGAATTGCTTTTCAAAAATGGCAAATTGGACACATATTCATGTGCTTAAAACTATCTATAAATTTAAGTTCACTAAAGCAGTGACAGAATGCAGGTTCTGGAGATGGTACCTCCTGGGTTTCACTCAGGGCTGTGCCACTTACTATGTGAATGTTGGCTGGTTACTTCTCAGGGCCTCGTTTCAGCTTCTGGATATTGAGGACAGTAATAATGCCTCCCTCATAAAGGGGTCATCAGAAATAAATGAGTTAAGACCTGTAAAGCATACAGAAGAATATCTTGGCCACCCAAGAAGTAAGCAGAAAGTTGTTATTATGGCTTGCAATAATAACAACTATTATATTTAAAAGAAGTATTAGCTGTTTTTAATATGTGCAGAACAACCAGCAGATTCTTTACATTCTTATCATGTCTCCCGTTACAATCTCATCTTCTGTCACCCTTTTTATTAGTCAAGGGAGAGAGAACAGAAGCAACAGAATATGTCTGTGTGTGTTATGAATAGATACAGACATATAGATAGATACAGATAGGTATAGAAAGGCATAGCTATAGTACACCTATATAGTTACAGATAGACATAGATATAAACATAGATATTGATAGATATAGCTATAGTACAGCTATCTATAAATTTGTGGTTGAGGTTGTTGTTCAGTCCCTAAGCCATGTCCAACTCTTGGTGATCCCATGGACTGTAGCATGCCAGGCTTCTCTGTCCTTCACTGTCTCTTGGAGATTGCTCAAACTCATATCCATTGAGTTGATGATGCCGTCCAGTCATTTCATCTTCTGTCACCTCCTTCTCCTCCTTCCTTCAATTTTTCCCAGCACCAGGATCTTTTCCAATGAGCTGGCTCATCATATCAGGTGGCCGAAGAATTGGAACTTCAGCTATAGATAGATAAAGATGCAGCTATAGAAATAGATTTATTATAAGAACTTAGCTCATATGATTGTGGAGGTTGACAAGTCTGCAGATCTGCAATTGGTAAGCCCTGGAGACTCAAGAGAGCTGATGATATAGCTCTAGTCTGAATGCTGGCAGGCTTGAGGTTCAGTAAGAACCAATGGTTCAGTTCAAAGCCAGAGGCAAGAAAAGACCAACATCCCAGCTCAAAGGCAGTAAGGCAGGAGAAGTTCTCTCTCAGTTAAAGGCAGGTCAGCCCTATTGCTTACTCAGGCCTACAGCCAATTAGATGAGCCCCTCACACTGTTAGGGAGGGCAATCTGCTTTACTCAGTCTACCAACTGAAATGTCTAGCTCTTCCAGTCTCACAGAAACACTCAGAATAATATTTTACCCAACTGGAAAAGATCCTGATGCAGGGAAAGATTGAAAGCAGGAGGAGAAGGGGACAACCGAGGATGAGATCTTTGGATGGCATCACTGACTCAATGGACATGAGTTTGAGCAAGCTCTGGGAGTTGGTGATGGACAGGGAAGCCTGGGGTGCTTCAGTCCATGCGCTCACAAAGAGCCAGACACGACTGAGCGACTGAACAGCAAATATCTGGGCTCCGTGGCCCAGTGAAATGGACACAACATTAACTATCACACTTTCCTAACTACCGTCTGTGCCAGCTCAGCAAATATTTGGTGATTTCCTGAGAAATCACCTCATACTTTCTGTTTTCTTAGATGGTCCTTTATGCTTCTTCTATGTCCCTCCTTCTCTCTGGCCTGGAAAAGTCCTTTGTATTATTCACAAATGTGTTCAAATGTCACCTCCTTTTCTACTTGGCAATTCAATCCCTTCTTTTTTCACAGTGAGATTGGACTCATCATGCCCTGTACCACCAGATAGCACTCAATTCACAGAAATAATCACCTAGTGTTACAACTGGATGAGCAGCATCCACTCAAAGTCAGACCTTATGGAGGACAGGAACACAGCTTCCCATCTTATTTTTCTAGGAGTTTGAGTGACTGATCCAGTGCCTGGCACATTCAGTTCAGTTCAGTTCAGTCTCTCAGTCATGTCCAGCTCTTTGCGACCCCATGAACTGCAGCATGCCAGGCCTCCCTGTCCATCACCAACTCCCAGAGTTCACTCAAACTCATGTCTATCGAGGCGGTGATGCCATCCAGCCTTCTCATCCTCTGTTATCCCCTTCTCCTCCTGTCCTCAATCTTTCCCACCATCAAGGTCTTTTCCAGTGAGTCAGCTCTTCACATCAGGTGACCAAAGTATTGGAGTTTCAGCTTCAACATCAGTCCTTCCAATGAACACCCAGGACTGATCTCCTTTAGGATGGACTGGTTGGATCTCCTTGCAGTCCAAGGGACTCTCAAGAGTCTTCTCCAACACCACAGTTCAAAAGCATCAATTCTTCTGTGCTCAGCTTTATTTATAGTTCAACTTTCACTGCCATACATGACTACTGGAAAGGGGATAGTTGTTCAATGAATGCTTGTTGAATTAATTCTTGGTTTCTTTGGGGAAACAGAAAATATGAACCTTAATGATAAGCAATGAGAGGTCATTAAGAGGAATTCTAGTTAGTACCAGCTTTACCACTCCTTAACTGAAGTTTTTCTCAAAAGGCAGTCTGTCGTTTATCCCCCGCAGAGGGAATCTGAGGACTGCCAGCCAGACTGCCATGGCTGAGTGAATCACTGTGATGGTGCCTAGGGAGAGAAGCAATCTTTGAAGCACCCAGGCAGTAACCTTTATTTAATGGGCAAGATGGAAATCAATGACACATATGGCATTAAGCAATTTTAGATTCTGGATTAGTTTGCAGTGATAGCTGTTGATCAAAAGACAAATAGATTTAAATAATTTTCAAATAATTTTTTTCAGTAAAAATCCCAGTGCATTTGTTGTATTTCTTAATAAAAATACAGTTATTTAAATTTGCACGCAGAAGGGAAAAAAGCAGTTGTGTAAACAGTTATCTAAAAAAAAAATGCATACACTAAATAAAGATCATAGACTGTGAAATATGGCAGATTGTCCCCTCTGTATTTTTCTTGCCTGGATGAGAGATATGTCTATTATTATCTATTGCCTTATTCTAAACTTTAAACATCTTAAAGATATGCAAAATATTGGTGTGCACAAATCAAGAAGCTGGGAAAAAAATCTCTCTGAACCAAAATAAAGAATATGTGTTAGTAACACTCTGTATCACTCAGAGTTCAGTATGTGAAACAGAAACCACTTTAGACATATTAAGCAGAAAGGGATCTAATACAGGAAATTAAGGGCTTAGAAGATTGTTGTGAAGGCTGGCACAGTGGTTGTGAAAGGCCACCTCTGTGGCTACAGAAGAAGCAGCTCATTGACCAAGATGTGGCTTGGTCAGCTATGGCTGCTGTGTGTATGCATGCTCAGTCACTCAGCTGTGTCCGACTCTTTGAGACCCCATGGACTGTAGCTCTCCAGGCTACTCTGTCCATAGGATTCTCCAGGTAAGAATATTAGAGTGGATTCCCATTTCCTATTTCAGGGAATCTTCCAGACCCAGGGATGGAACCAGCATCTCCTGCAATGGCAGGCAGATTCTATACCACTAAGCCAGCTGGGAAGCCCAGCTGAAACCATTGACTCCCGACACCCAGATGCTGGTGATCCAACACTGGAATGCATCCCTTATCACTGACATTTCCCTTGTCCTGTCATTTGACAGGCCAGACAGCAATAATAGTACAGCCTTAACTATAGACTCAACACAATACACCCATCAACAGTCCAAATTAACCAAGCTGTCCTTCAGTAGGTGATGGATAAGTAAACTGTGGTAATTCAGACAATGGAATACTTACCAGAGCTTAAAAGAAATGAGCTATTGGACCATGAAAAGACATGGAGGAACCTTGAATGCATACTACTAAGAGAAAAGAGGCAATCTACAAAGACTACATACTGTATGATTCCAACTAGGCTACATTGTGGAAAAAGCAACATTATGGAGTGAAAAGATCAGTGGTTTCCAAGGTTAGAGAGGAAAGGGTAGGATGAATAGTAGGATCACAGAGGTTTTGGGGAGGGCATTTCATTATGCTGTGTAATACTATAAAAGCTGAATACATGTCATTATATATTTGTCCACAGAGAATGTGAAACCAAGAGTAAATCCTACCATTAACTACAGACTGGGTGATAGTGATGCATGCGTCAATGTAGTCCCATCAACTGTAGCAAATATGCCACTCTGATGAATGATATTGGAAACAAGGGGAGGTTATGCCCAGGGGAGGCATGGCAGATACAGGAAATCTTTGCATCTTCTGCTTAATTTTGCTATGAACCTAAAACTGCTCTAAAACTAGTCTTCTTCTTCTTCTTTTTTTTTTTTAAGGCCAACCTTAAATGTGTGTAATTTGTTGCACAAACTTTGAAGAGGAACTTACAGATCTATAATGCGTCCAAATCCTATATGTGAAAAATAAAGAAACTGACATTTTGTGCTGAGAACATTTTAGCTGGAAAAATAGCTGAGCTGACACATAAGATCAAATTGTCAAATTAGATTTTCACAAGTTAGACTCTTTCCCAGAACTTATCTTTACTAAATAATTTTTGAGACAAGCCACTGACGGCACAGGTCAAGAACAGGAGTGCAGCCCCCTTGGTTCCTTCCTTCCCCCACACCCACATAATCTGATCCCCATTAGATGAAGTCTAGCCAAAGTACACAGGTCACCTCACACAGCAGAGAACATCTGGGTTGTGAAATATCTCAGTTTTGTACCCCAGATGGTCGCCTAACTTGTATGACTTTTCCTAGGCATCCATGTCTCATAAATCCACAGATCCTAGGTAGGTCTACCTTAAATAGCCCTAAAATAGTCACATTCTGCTAAGAACATTCCGTAGTTATGGATGCTCTTCCTAGGAAATATTAGTAACATATTTATGAAGAGTTGCAGCTATCACCATGAAAATATGAGTTACCAGCCCTCCCACTCTTTCTCTTTCCTTGGGATTATAACCCTTAGTAATGAAAAGAGAAACAGACTGCAGGCCAGCTGCTCTACGTCCTTCTTCCCTAGTATCAAACCTACAGAAAAGTTGAAAGAATAAAATAAACTCATCTAGATTCACTACAGATAACATTTTATGTTATCTATTCCTTCCTTTCTCTCTCTCTGGTGTCCATATATCTTAGATTGGATGTCCCTAAAACTGATCCTGAGATGAGGATTTCTATGAAAGTGATTTATTAAAAATGTGCTCACATGGGAAAAAAGGAAAGAAAGTTGGGGAGAGTAGGAAGACATTAAGAAAAGGGTGTGATTTCAGGCTAAAGTCAAGTTTCACTCTAATCCTATGTAGATTTCTTGGAACCATGAAGCCTTAAGTGTGGGAATTTAGATGGAAAAAGAAAAATTGGTGGATGGACACACAGAGATAGCAAAAGGGATCTGGAAAAATAACCAATCTCACAAACAGTGTGTGTGTTTGTATGTGTGTACACATAACCCTGCATACATACATCTTTTGGTGAATCACTTGAAAGAAAGTTGTAAGCATCTTTGACACTTCACTTGCAAACACTTCAGCTCTTATCTCCTAAATAAACAACATAACCATAATACCATTAATACATTCAAAAATGTTAGCACTAATCTAATGTTAATCTAATATAGATTCCTCATTCAAATTGCCCTAATAATGGTTTCTTAATTGTTTTATTTTTTCCTGATTCAGAATCTTACCAAAGGATCACACATTCCTGTAATTGTCATCTCTTTACCCCTCTAATCTAACACTGGAGTGGGTAGCCATTCCCTTCTCCAGGGGATCTTTCTAATCCAAGGATCGAAGCCAGGTCTCCTGCATTGCTGGTGGATTCTTTACTGTCTGAGCCACCTGGGAAGCTCAATTACTTGAATTTTTTTTTTTTTTTTTTCTGATTCAGGGTCTACGGAAGGATCACACATTCCTCTAATTGTTACCTCTTGACAATTAGGCTAGTTCCACCAACTTTTTTGACTTTTATGAAATTAATACTTTTGAAGTCTAGATTTTATAAAAGATCCCACAGTTTCTATTTGTCTGACTGTTTCCTTACAATCTGATGCAGGTTGAATAACTATGGAAAATACAAATAGGTGATATTTTGTTTTCTCGGAGTATCTTATCAGGAGATATACGAGGTCTGCCATCCCACTATTGGTGGTATTGTCTTATCACTTGGTTGAGATGTTCACCAGATTATGATACCCTGAAAGTATCATATGACTTAAGCTGTTTTATAACTGTCTTGTTCTACACCACAGTTCTTTCCAAGCTCTCACTGACAATGTCTTTATCAATTTCTAATTCTCTAGTCATATAGTTTTGAAATCAGCAAACAGAAACAAAACTGTGTTCATACAAATCTACATATTGATGATCTGTTCTCTTGCCAATTTTCAACTTTCTTCCGTTATGCTGTTTCTCAGATATATTCCCTTATCTCCAATATGCAACCTAATTTAGTCCTTAAAATTTTGTCCCGTGAACTCTTGGAACAGATGGTATAGTCAACTCTTTTGTATTATAGTCAGATTTTTCTATTTCCATTCTGGACCTATTCGATAATAAGGTTGAATTTTTAAAAAGTATTTTAGCTGTTAATATAGTAGTTATAAGAAATGGATTTGTCATTTTTTCTCTTTAGTTGATATGAAAGTTAGTTTTCAAATAAAACTAAAATTTTAATTATGAGATTTAATGGTAGTCATCAATTTCACCGACTACCTCCAACTAAAATTTTAACTGTTGATCCAAAACATAAATCTCTTCTGTGTTATTTAGATTTTGAGCAATGTTTTCCTATTAATATTTCACTGTTTTTTTATATTCATAGGGTATTTTTTTAATTTATTTGTTAATTATCTTTGGATCCTGTATTAGTTTACTGGGGCCTCTGTAACTACACACTGGGGACTTAAATAACAGAAATTTATTGTCTCAGAGCTTGGACGCTAGAAATCTGAGATCAAAGTGTCAGTATGATTGAACCTGTTTCATGTCTCTCCCCTAGCTTTGATGCTTTGCTGGCAATCCTTGTATTCTTGGTTTGTAGAAGCATTGCCCCATCTCTGCCTTCATCTTCACATGGCATTCTTCCTGTGTGTGTCTGCCTCCAAATTTTCCTTCTTTTTATAAGGACACTAGTTATATTGGATTAGGATCCCATCATATTTCACTATGACCACATCTTAAAAGTGATTAAATCTGCAACAGCCCTACTTCCATGCAAGGTCACATTCTGAGGTATTGAGGGTTAAGATGTCAACATATGAACTCTGTTGGGACACAAGTTAGTTCAAAACAAATCTTTATATACACTCCTATATGCCAGGATATGAACTATTGCTTTATAAATATTTGATCTAGTGAAAGCATCATTTATAATGTCTTGCCTGAAGCCTTTCTTACTTAATTCTAATCCAGTTATTTTCTTGTAGAATATTCCATTAAAATTTCCTTTACACTTACCATCTGCTATGGTAAAATCAGATCTGTACTAATGTCTATAAACACTGATTGTGTTTATGTACTAATTGGGTACCATTTGTCATCAAGTGAAAGGAACCCATTTCATATAATCAGTGTTGGGGCTGAATCTAGGGCCACTAAAGATAGCATGAGGATATTGTCTGGGTTTCTTGCATTTAACTTTTTCCTGCTTTGACTACATTTTCAGACTAAAATTTTCCCCTTGGTAACCATTTTGACATTGCCAGATTCATGCTGATACCCTATCAACTGAGCAACCCAACTGGAAATAAAATGCATATTCTTTTCCAAAAGATCTCTTGCAGACTACTGATTATGCATCTCGTTGACCAAGGCTGGGTCATATATTTGTCCCTGAACTGATAACTCAGTTCAGTTCAGTTCAGTGACTCAGCTGCGTCCGATTCTTTGCAACCCCATGAACCGCAGCATGCCAGGCTTCCCTGTCCATCACCAACTCCTGGAGCATACTCAAACTCATGCCAGTCGAGTTGGTGATGCCATCCAACCATCTCATCCTCTGAGTCCCCTTTTCCTCCTGCCTTCAATCTTTCCCAACATCAGGGTCTTTTCCAATGAGTCCATTCTTTGCGTCAGGTGGCCAAAGTATTGGAGTTTCAGCTTCAGCATCAGTCCTTCCAATGAATATTCAGGACTGATTTCCTTTAGGATGGACTGGTTGGATCTCCCTGCAGTGCAAGGGACTCTCAAGAGTCTTCTCCAGCACCACAGTTCAAAAGCATCAATTCTTCAGTGCTCAGCTTTCTTTATAGTCCAACTCCCACATCCATACATGACTACTGGTAAAACCAAAGCTTTGACTAAATGGACCTTTGTTGGCAAAGTAATGTCTCTGCTTTTTAATATGCTGTCTAGGTTGGTCACAACTTTTCTTCCAAGGAGCAAGTGTCTCTTAATTTCATGGCTGCAGTCACCATCTTCAGTGATTTTGGAGTCCAAAAATATAAAGTCTGTAACTATTTCCATTTTTTCCCCACCTATTTGCCATGAAGTGATGGGACCAGATGCCATGATCTTAGTTTTCTGAATGCTGAGTTTTAAGCCAGCTTTTTCACTCTACACTTTCATTAAGAGTCTCTTTAGTTTTCTTCACTTTCTGCTGTAAGGGTGGTGTCATCTGCATATCTGAGGTTATTGATATTTCTCCCGGCAATCTTGTTTCTAGCTTGTGCTTCTTCCAGCCCAGCGTTTCTCATGATGTACTCTGCATATAAGTTAAATAAGCAGGGTGACAATATACAGCCTGGATGTACTCCTTTTCCTATTTGGAACCAGTCTGTTGTTCCATGTCCAGTTCTAACTGTTGCTTCTTGACCTGCATGCAGATTTCTCAGGAGGCAGGTCAGGGGGTATGGTATTCCCATCTCTTTCAGAATTTTCCAGTTTATTGTGATCCACACAGTCAAAGGCTTTGGCATAGTCAAAAAGCAGAAATAGATGTTTTTCTGGAACTCTCTTGCTTTTTCGATGATCCAACAGATGTTGGAAGTTTAATCTCTGAAATTGATAACTGTAGCAGTGTAATTGGTGATGCTCTGGAGCTGCAAGCAAAGCTTGGATTGAGGAGTGAAGTGAAGTGAAAGTTGCTCAGTCGTGTCCGATTCTTTACGATTCCATGGACAATACGGTTCATGGAGTTCTCCTTGCCAGATTACTGGAGTGGGTAGCCTTTTTCTCCTCCAGGGGATCTACCCAACCCAGGAATCAAACCCAGGTCTCCTGCATTGCAGGAGGATTCTTTACCAGCTCAGTCACAAGGGAAGCCCATCTTATTCAAAGGAAATCCATGATTTTTTTTTTTCTTCACAAGAAATTAATGAATGCTGATGATACAAAACAAACAAACAAAAACCAAATAACTCACCATATGTTCACTATAGCTTATGTTTTTGCTTCTCATATTTTGATTGGCACTTTTAATAAATGAATATGTATGCATTTACACAAATGTATCTGAGTTTCATAATTTCTGCAGTGCTGTAGATAATCAAGTGGATGCAAATCTCCATATCTTGATTAAGAGAGTTTTCAAGAACACACCTCTCTGGGGCAAAGTGCAGTATGCTTTTATCTTGTAGGAATAACATATGGATTAACCAATACTTTGAGTACAAAAAGTACAATATAAACGTATCCTTTAATTATGCTTCTGAAAATAATGTCTGTGTTCCCTGTCTATTAGGAATAACATCAGGTAACAGAAGTAAAACCTAATGAAACAGAATGAAATTAATCATGCTGGGACCAAATAGAAGACTGAAGCAAAAGAGCTAGGCAGAGACTCTTTCTTCTTGGATACAAAACCAAATCCAAACATGAGTTCAACTTGCTAAAAAATAAATCACATCCACTTTCTTCACAAGCTTCTTTATGTATTGCAAAAAATGACCTTTAAACTACCTTGAGAGATAGCAGCTGACTAGAAAATTACAGTTATTAGCAGGATAACCAGAGATTAGAGTATTTAGAGTATTGTAAAAAAAAATGCTAAGAGACAGATGTTAACAATTTGCAACCTTAAAAGACAGCTACAATAAAACCCTATATTGTAGTGTTTCTAAAGGATGATTGGGGATTCTTGATGATATACTGTACCTAGAAATCTGAATGTGGTTAAGTAACATTATCATTTTTCAGAAATTTATCATAAAATTTTGATTTAGAAAAGTCATAGAAAATGACTATGTTTATGATGTAGTCACCTCCATTCCAGAGATTTTTAAGTGTAATGTTTTCCTTTAAAAAAAATAAATAACTCAAATGCATACAATTTTTGAAAGACACTTTAAAAATAAAGACTATCTAGCTATTAGAGTCTGTTCAGTGTTAACCCTTCAGTAGAAGGGCAAATACAAGCCTATATTAGGTGTTAACAATCTTGTATTATACTCATTGTGGTTATTTCCCTTCAATCCTGGGCCAATCATTTGATAATCATTTTTCTTTACTTCTCAGAGGGAAGCTCCAGAGAAATTTCTTCTGGGCAAAAGTGGGAGGAAAACATGAGCTCTGGCAGCAGGTGGATTTGTGCTTCAACCACACTATGCCCCTGAAGTCTGCAAAGACCACATAAGATCACAGTTAAGCTCACAGACTCCAGAACCAGCCTGATTGGGTTCAAATCCTGGTCCTGACTCTTGTTTGCTGTATGACCTTACTCCAATGACTTAACTTTCTATGCCAGGGTTTCCTCATTCCTCAAATGAAGATGATAATAATACCTGCCACTGCAGTTATGAGAAGTAAAAATTTTAATATTTGTAAAGGGCTTGAAACATTGCCCAGGGCGGGATTTGCTGTTAACCTGCTATTTGAAAGCTCTTAGATAACCAAACCCATTACCTCTTCAGTGAAACAGAATTGAAATGATGTCATGAGATGTAGTTTATAAAATGCCTAAATGTTTTACTTCGAGTGGCCATCCAGAGAATGATAGTTGATTTCCAACTGATGAGAATTTTCCGTGATGATAGCTGAACTTGACTCCAGGAGATAGTCTATAAAATGACACAGTTGTCTTCACTGAAAGCAACTTCAAATTTTAGTGTTGGCTCTAGGACATTCTCTTTCCACCACTGTTACCATATACTTTTAATGTTTACTATAGATTCATATCAATGTAATAAACCTTTATTAACTTATTTTGTGTATTACTCTCTCAGGTACTGAATTAGGAGGCAGATAAAAGGAGAAAAACATTTATTTGACATCCCTACTGGGATTCATATTTTGCTCCTATCCAATGTTTAACACTTATATGCTCCTTACTTTAGTTAATGTACCACCATGTCCCTGGTTCTTCAAAACCTTGACCTTCCTCCTTTCTGCCCTCCACATGCACCCAACAGCTAAGCCTTGTCAAGTTTCTGCATAGGGCCTCTGCCCACTGCCACTGTCTCAGTCTTGGTCCTCATTTTCCTTTGCTTAAACTCTTGATGGAGCCTGATGAGCACCCCCAACACACACGAGCCCCACCTGTTTTGTCTACCTCAGCTTTGGGTGCAGATTAACAATAAGATATTGTTCAAATTCCTCAGAATAGCATTGGTTTCCAAGCTACCACACCAAGGGGCTTTTACTTTTTCTCTTTATGCATTACATGATTCCCTTGTACCTACCTTTCTGCTCCTCCTGTTAATGCCTTTACTTGGGCTATTTTCTTTACTTGGGCTGTTTTCTTTACTTGGGGGAATGTACCTACCTATTCTACAACCAAATCCTACCCATCTTCAGTGGGTGATTTCAAAACCTGTCTTTTTCCATGAAGTCTTCTCTGGTTTTCTCTTCTTCCTCTCTGCCCATTCCCTCTCTCACTATTGAAGTAATCTCCATCTTTACCTCTCTTACATCACTTATGTTAATCTTGTATCATATTTATTTTCTGCTGCTGTTTTATTTCCTACACTGTAAATTCTTAGAGAATAAAATATAGTCTGATTTATCTCAGTATCTCCATAATGCTTAACATAGTGAATATGAACACTCAAAACTACTTATTTAATGATTGAATAAATAAATGGGAAAAAAGAGTCATGGCATTTATCCTTCAAGAGTGCATAACTACTGAAGATTAGCTATTTGCCTATTTAACTATACACATACACACAACCTAATACACAAAGATGACTCAAAAAAGGTTAAAACAAACAAACAAACAAAACCTTGTGAGAACAAGATGGAGGAGGAGTAGGTGGATGTGGAGTACATCTCTCTCCATGGATGCATCAGGAAAACACCTTCAGACACAGAAGTGCATGCAGAACACCAGCTGAGAGCAGACAGGAGTACCTGACTGGTGGAAAAGAGTATATAGAACCACGCAAAACTTGGTAGGATGAAGGAACTGGGGGAAAAAAAGGAGCGTTAGTAGGACTGGACCTGCCCTTGGCCAGTGGGGGAATTGAAGCAGAGGTCTGACCTCCACATCAGGGCAATTGTCTGAGTCAGATGAGAAACAGTGAAGGCTGAGAGTGAAACAGCTGATCTGTGGGAGCCTAAATGGAATGAGAATCAGACAGTTCTTGCTGCAGCCATATTTACCCTGGACAGGGACACATGGGAAGGTGCAGCAGCTGGGAGCTGGAGTTTAGGGATTGTGGAACAATCCCAGGGCGAAGGCCGCTGTTGACTGTGGAGAGAGGAATTGAGGGGATATGAGGGAGAAGCCTGTGGTGAGAAATGCCTGTGGAGGAAAGCTGGGCAACCTTGTAAGCAAGGTGATACTGCTGAGTCATGCATAGGGGGTGGAGCCATCACCAGAGCCTCTCTCTCCCCACATGCCAGCATCGGCAGCTGAACAATAGAAAGGCTGGGCCATCAAACGCCTGATGCACTGCACTACAGAGTAGGAGCCCACCCTGGGTGCTCCTTTAAGTGACTTACGTGCTGAACTACAGAGCAGGACCCCACCCACGGTACCCCTTTAAGTGCCTGATGTGCTGATCTACAGAGTAGGACCCCAGCCAGGGAGGGGGGCCCTCTAAGTGCCTGCTGTGTGACACAACAGAGAAGGACCCCAGGCAAGGGAGCTGTCTAAGTGCCAGAACAGGCGGAGTTATGGAGAAAGACTGGTCAAAGGATTTCTGATTGCCACCTACAAGAGGCTTGAGAAAAGACTCTGATAGGGCCAGAACTCCTGCAGTGGAGGCAGTCTGTGTCCCTGCACACTTGGCGCTGCCAGGGTCCCTGCAAGCCAAGCAGCTGCACCACCTTCATGCTCAACTCTCACTGGGGCAGAGCTGCCACAGGCAAAAGAAATCTTGCCTCTGTGCATGCAGGGTCACTTCCGTAGTGTCCGACTCTTTGTGACCCTGTGGACTGTAGCCTGCCAGGCTTCTCTGTCAGGGAGGGGAGTTTCCAGGCAAGAAGACTGGAGCATATTGGCCAATACTGGTTGCCATACCCTTCTAGAGAACTATATTCCCTGCTGCCCTAGCCGCCAACTCCCCTGAGTACCTGGTGCTGCCAGAACCCCTGCGACTCAAGCAGCTGCATCACCTCCACACCTGGCCCTCATGGGAGCAAACCCAAGTCCTCCAGGGAAGCCCCAGGAGCAAATCCCTGTGGATGACCCACATGGAGAGGTGGAAATAAAACCACAGTTGAATCCAGGAGCAGTGTGGCTAAGGAAGAAGACCCCAAACCTTCCCACCAGATGTACAAGCTACAGATTAAATCCATACGATGAGCTAGGAAGACTCTCTGTCTATGGAATATATAAAAGGTCATTGAGAGCTCCCTCACACACACACACACACAAAATGCTCTAGTTCTGGTAGCTGTGGACATTGGAGGCAAGAATACACAGGAGTAGGACCAGATTAGAATCTGAGCTGCCCCAACAGCAGGCCCAGAGATCAGCACAGTGTTGGAGAGCATCCTGGGGAGGTGAGGTGAACTGTGACTCCCAACACAGGAAAGGATTCTGACAGCAGAGACTCAAGAAAAACATTCATTATTCTTATGTTTTAACTTATTCTGTAGATTCTTTTGGATATTTTTTCTTTTTTTTTTCTTTTATTTCCACTCGGTTGTAGTTGTTGATTTTATTGGCACTATGAAATCTAATTAAGCTTTTGAGCTTTTTTGTTTTCCTCAGTCATGTTTTTTATTGTTGTTATAAGCCTCTGCCTCTACATTGGGCTTTTGCAGTTCTGTGGAGTTTTCCTTTTTTTTTTTTTTTCCCCTCTTTTTTAATTTTAATTTTTTAAACCTATTTTTATTTTTTCTACATTTATTCTTTTGTTTGCTTTTCCTACTGTACTTTTCCCCTTGCAGTTAATCTTTAATGTATATAAATCTTCTTTATCTACCTCTATTTAACTTTGCATATTTATTCTTTCTTGTCTTTCCTCTTAACATATATATTGGTTTTATTTTCATTGCTTTATTCCCCAGTTGGCACCTTGCTTTAGTTTTGTTTGTGCTTTAGTTAGTTTTGTTCTTAAATGGTAAATATAAGTTTTGATTTCCTTTGTTTGCTGGGTTAATCTACTGTACTCTATTTCTTTTGGACGGTTTTTACTTTGCTCATGGGTGTATATGTATATATTCCATTATTTTAATTATTATTTTCCTGATTTTGTAATGCCATTTGTCTGGGGTTCATCTTTGGTTTCTCATTTTTGGATATTTATTTTAATCTCACTTACTGGCATAACAAACCACTTGTGGAATGTTCATTCCTGAACAGAGATCCTGAGCCTTTGGAGTGGGAGCACTGATTCCAGGACCCTAGACTGCCAGAGAACTAAACCTAGGGAATATCAAATAGTGAGAACTCACACAAAGGAAACCACTTGAATACAAGACCCAGCATCACCCAACCACCAGTAGCACCCTGTGCAAGATGCCTCATCTAAACAGCAAAAAAACAAAAATACAAACCCAATCATCAGCAGACAGGATTATCACTTCACTCAGCCTTGCCCATCAGAGGAAAAACAAACAAAAACTCAGCACAAATCTCATCGTCTACCAAGCTTACACAAGCCATTGGACCAAACTTAGGAAGGAAGAAACCAAAAGGAAGAAAGAATTCAACCTTGAAACCTTGGAAAAGGAGACCTCAAACACAGTAAGTTAGATAAAAAATAATGAAAAGGCAGAGAAATACTACACAAATGAAGGAAAAAACTAGAAAAACAAAAGTCCAAATAAATGAAGAGGAAATAGATGAACTACCTGAAAAAGAATTCATAATAATGATAGTAAAATGATCAAAAACCTTGAAAGCAAAATGGAAAAAATGCTAGAATCAATTAACAACGACCTAGAAGAATTAAACATACAGAGGCAAACAATACAATTATTGAAATTAAAAATACTCTAGAAGGAATCAATAGTAGAATATCTGAATCAGAAGAACAAATCAGTGAGTTGGAAGTTAAAATGGTAGAAATAACTTCTAAAGAGCAAAATAAAGTAAAAAGAATGAAAAGAACTGAGGATAGTCTCAGAGACCTCTGAAACAATATCAAACACACCAACATTCAATTTATAAGGGTCCCAGAAGAAGAAGAGAAAAAGAAAGGGTATGAGAAAAATTTTGAAGAGATTATAGATGAAAATTTCCTCTACATGGAAAAGGAAATAGTCAATCAAGTCCAAGAGGCACAAGAATCCCATACAGGATAAACCCAAGGAGAAACATGCAAAGACACATACTAATCAAACTAACAAAGTCTAAACATGAAGAGAATATTAAAAGCAGCAAGGGAGAAGCCACAAGTAACATACAAGGGAAACTCCATACTCTCATCAGTTGATCTTTCAGCAGAAACTCTGTAAGCCAGAAATGAATGGCAGGATATATTTAAAGTACTGAAAGGGAAAAAACAACAACCAAGATTACTGTACCAGCAAGGATCTCATTCAAAATTGATGGAAAAGTAAAAAGCTTTTCAGACAAGCAAAAGTTAAGAGAATACAGTACCACCAAACCAGCTTTGCAACAAATGTTAAAGGGGCTTATATAGTCAACAAATACAAGAGAAGAAAAAGATCTACAAAATCAACCCCAAACAATTAAGAAAATGGCAATAGTAACATATATATCAATATAACTTTAAATGTAAATGGATTAAATGCTCCAACCAAAAGACACAGACTGGCTGAATGGATACAAAAACAAGACCCATATATATGCTGTCTACAAGAAACCCACTTCAGACCTAAAGATGCAGGTAGACTGAAAGTAAGAGGATGAAAATATATATTCCATGCAAATGGGAAGGAAAAGAAAGCTGGAGTAGTAATCCTCATATTAGACAAAATAGACCTTAAAATAAAGATTACAAGTGATAAGGAAGGACACCACACAATGATCAAGGGATCAATCCAAGAGAAAGACATAACAATTGTAAATATCTATGCACCCAACATAGGAGCACCTCAATACATAAAATAAACACTAACACACATAAAAGGAGAACTTGATAGTAACACAATAATAGTAGGAGACTTGAACACTCCACTCCACTAATGGACAGATCATCAAAACAGGAAATTAAAAAGGAGGCATATCTTAAATGATACATTAGAGGAGATGGAGCTCATTGATATCTTCAGGACATTCCACCTAAATGCAGAAGAATACACCTTCTTCTCAAGTGCACATGGAACATTCTCCAGGATAGACCATATTTTGGGTCATAAATCAAACCTCAGTAAATTTAAGAAAATTGAAATCATATCAAGCATCTTCTCCAGCCACAATGCTATGAGACTAGATATCAATTAAAAGTGGCTCAGATGGTAAAGTGTCTGCCTGCAATGCCAGAGACCTGGGTTCGATTCCTGGGTCGGGAAGATCCCCTGGAGAAGGAATGGCAATCCACTCCAGCACTCTTGCCTGGAAAATCTCATGGACGGAGGAGCCTGATAGGCTACAGTCCAATGGGTCACAAAGAGTCGGACACGACTGAGCGACTTCACTTTTTTTTTTTTCTATCAATTAAAAGAAAAAAAACTGTAAGAAACAAAAATGCATGGAGATTAAACAACATGTTTCTAAATAACAAACAGTTTACTGAAGAAATCAAAAGGGAAATAAAAAAAATTTCTAGAAACAAATGACAATTTCTGGAAAACACAACAACTCAAAACCTATGGGATGTAGCAAAACTGGTTCTAAGAGGGAAGTTTATAGCAATACAATCCTACCTCAAGAATCAAGAAAAACTTCAAATAGACAACCTAATTGACACCTAAAACAATTGGAAAAAGAAGAACACACAAAAAAACACAAATTAGTAGATGGAAAGAAATCATAAAAATCTGAGCAGAAATAAATGAAAAAGAAATGAAGGAAAAAAAATATTAATAAAATTAAAAGCTGGTTCTTTGAGAAGATAAACAAAATTGACAAACCTTTAGCCAGACTCATCAAGGAAAAAAAAAAAAGAGAGAAGACTCAAATTAACAAAATTAGAAATGAAAAAGGAGAGGTTACAACAGACAATGCAGAAATGCAAAGGATTATGAGACTATTATGAACAACTATATGGCAATAAAATGGATAACTTGGAAGAAATGGACAGATTCTTAGAAAAGTTCAATCCTCCAAGACTGAACCAGGAAGAAATAGAAATTATGAACAACCCAATTACAAACATTGAAATTGAATCTGTGATCAAAAATCTCCCTAAAAACAAAAGCCCAGGACCAGATGGTTTCACAGGAAAAATCTGTCAAACATTTAGAGAAGAGCTAATGCCTATCCTTCTAAAACTCTTTCAAAAAATTGCAGAGGAAGGAACACTTCTAAACTCATTCTACGAGGCCACCATCACCCTAATACCAAAACCAGACAAAGACAACACACAAAAAGAAAACTACAGGCCAATATCACTGATGAACATAGATGCAAAAATCCTCAACACAATTTTAGCAAACAGAATTCATCAACACATCAAAAAGCTCACACACCATGATCAAGTTGGGTTTATTCCAGGAATGCAAGGATTCTTCAATATATGCAAACCAATCAATGTGATACACCATATTAACACATTGAAAGATAAAAATTGTATGATAGTCTCAATAGATGCAGAAAAGGCCTTTGACAAAATTCAGCACCCATTTATGATTAAAACTATTCAAAAAATGGACATAGAAGGAACCTACCTCAACATAGTAAAGGCCATATATGATAAGCCTACAGCAAACATTATTCTCAATGGTGAAAAACAGAAAGCATTCCCCCTAAGATCAGAAACAAGACAAGGGTGTTCACTTTCACCACTGTTATTCAACGTAGTTTTGGAAGTCCTAGCTACAGCAATAAGAGAAGAGAAAGAAATAAAAGGAATCCAGATAAGAAAAGAAGAAGTAAAGCTCTCGTTGTTTGCAGATGACAAAATACCGTACATAGAAAACCATACAGATAGTATCAGAAAATTACTAGAGCTAATCAGGGAATTTAGCAAAGTTGCAGGATACAAAATCAACACACAGAAATCACTTGCATTTCTATATATTAACAATGAAAAATCAGAAAGAGAAATTAAGGAATCAATCCCATTCACCATTGCAACAAAGTATTAAAAGTATTAAATATCTGGGAATAAACTTACCTAAGGAGACACTAATGAAAGAAATCAAAGATGACATAAACAGAAGGAGAGATATTCCATGTTCCTGGGTAGGAAAAATCAATATTGCGAAAATGACTATACTACCAAACACAATCTACAGATTCAATGCAATCCCTATCAAATTACCAATGACATTTTTCACAGAACTAGAACAAAAAAATTTCACAATTCATATGGAAGCACAAAAGACCTCGAATAGCCAAAGCAGTCTTGAGAAAGAAGAATGGAGCTGGAGGAATCAACCTTCCTGACTTCAGATGATACTACAAAGCTACAATCATCAAGACTATATGGTACTGGCACAAAAACAGAAATATAGACCAATGGAACAAGATAGATAGCCCAGAAATAAACTCATGCACCTATAGGTACCTTATTTTTGACAAAAGAAATAAGAATATACAATGGGGCAAAGACAGCCTCTTCAATAAATGCGGCTGGGAAACTGGACAGCTACATGTAAAAGAATGAAATTAGAATGCTTCCTAACATCATACACAAAGATAAATACATAAAGATAGACTCAAAATGGATTTTGTAGGACCAGAAACTATAAAACTCTTAGAGGAAAACATAGGCAGAACACTTGATGACATAAATCAAAGCAAGATCCTCTATGACCCACCTCTAATGGAATCTAATCATCTATTCCCACCATTATTGGAAATAAAAGCAAAAGTAAACAAGTGGGACCTGATTAAACTTAAAATCTTTTGCACAGCAAAGGAAACTATAAGCAAAGTGAAAAGACAACGCTCAGAATTGGAGAAAATAATAGCAAATGAAACAACTGACAAACGATTAATTTCCAAAATATACAAGAAGCTCATACAACTCAGTACCAGAAAAACAAACTACTCAATCAAAAAGTGGGAAAAGACCTAAACAGACATTTCTCCAAAGAAGACATACAGATGGCTAACAAACACATGAAAAGATGCTCAACATTGCTCATTATTAGAGAAACGCAAATCAAAACTACAATGAGATATCACTTCACACCACTCAGAATGGCCATCATCAAAAAATCTACAATCAATAAATTCTGGAGAGGGTGTGGAGAAAAGGGAATGCTCTTACACTGTTGGTGGGAATGTAAATTGATACAGCTACTATGGAAGATGGTATGGAGATTCCTTTAAAAACTAGTAATAAAATCACTATATGACCCAGCAATCCCACTCCTAGGTATATACCCTGAGGAAACCAAAGTTGAAAAAGACACATATATCCCATTGTTTATTGCAGCACTATTTACAATAGCTAGAACATGGAAACAACCTGGATGTCCATCGACAGATGAATGGATAAAGAAATTGTGGTACATATGCACAGTGAAATATTACTCAGCCATAAAAAGGAACACATTTGAGTCAGTTCTGATGAGGTGGATGAACCTAAAACCTATTATACAGAGTGAAATGAGTCAGAAAGAGAAAGAAATATTGTATCCTAACACATATATACAGAATCTAGAAGAATGGTACTGAAGAACTTTTTCATGGGGCAGAAATGGAGAAACAGAACAGAGACTAGACTTATGGACATGAGGAGAGGAAAGGGGAGGGTGAGATGTATGGAGAGAGTAACATGGAAACTTATATTACCATGTGTAAAATAGATAGCCAATGGGAATTTGCTGTATAGCTCAGGAAACTCAAACAGAGGCTCTGTATCAACCTAGAGGGGTGGGATGGGGAGGGAGATGGGAGGGAGGTTCAAAAGGGAGTGGATATATGTATACCTCTGGCTGATTCATGTTGAGGTTTGATAGAAAACAACAAAATTCTATAAAGCAATTATCCTTCAATTAAAAGAATTATCCTTCAAGAAAAAGAAAAAAAGGAAAACAAACAAAAACTCTTGTAAAAACATCTTTTAAGCAAGTGTAAGGTAAGGAATGCTTCATTCTGACTGGGAAATTTGAAGGCAGTGGGACTTCTTAGGGGAGGTTAAATTTTAGGTGAACTTGGACGGCAAGGTAGAAGAAACAGTAGCTTGGAATCAAAGATACTTAATTCTGGGAGGTGTTGTCTCCTTTAGGAGAGACGCACTGTCAGCATCGTGGACCTAAGTTGGCTACTGCTTCTCCAGGGTCAAGAAGACCTGCCTCCCTCCTTAGGCAATAGAATGATTGACAAGACGAAATAAAGTTTTAATTTTTCCATTCTTAACTGTGGTGCTGAGAGTTGGGCTTCCTCTTCTAATGGATAATAGCACAAAATCACAAGCATGCATCATTTCTCATAACATAGAGCAAGATTTAAAGGGTTTGAAGACCACTTCATGCATTTGTCCATTTGTATGCCTTTTATGAATTATCTTCTGGGACTGGAAGGGCACAGGACTTGCTGTACCAAATTTAAAGAATAGCAGTGACATTTGATCAACCTATCTTTTCCTAGAAGGAAGAATTTCCATAGTCAAATAACCAGGAAGCCCACTGTACAGAGAGGAAAAACTAGAGTCCCTCCCATTATTCAGAATGTTGAACACTAATATTTAAATCAAGACTGTATTTAATATTTAAATCAGTGCTGTATTCAGGAAGCAGTGTCCAGACTGGTCTCATTGGACTTGCTATCCATGAACTTATCTAAATGTTATGATGATGATACTCATAAGTACATTCCCCCGGGATGAGTTTTTCTTCTCAATATAATCTAAACTGAATTAGTGTGATAGAATTGCTTTCTTAATATTATGTGGGGACAACTGCATTATTGAATACTACATATTTTTGTGAACTATAGACTTCTCCCTTTACTCAGGGTAATTGACAGTTACTAAAAATTTTAGGAAGAGATGTGCTCATTCAACCACTTGCCATTTTGTTTGATGATGGCAGAGTGAGCTGAGAATCAAACTTCATATGTATCAGTATGATTTTTTAGTGTTATATCAAATTTAATTTTGAAAGAGTTAATTCATTTAAGGGTGACGATAGGACATGTAGGTTGACAAGCAGGAAAAGTTGAGTGGTGAAAAGCTACGCACATAAACATGGTGCTTAATCAGTAAAGGCTAACTTGAACTGGTAGAGAGGGGACCCACGAGGGCAGTGTTTCCCCTCTTACTCATCCACCTACCACAGTGGGGGCCACCAGGTTCCAAGGTGATATACACAGACACTCTTGGTTTTGAGTTGTATGATAAGCTCTATTATTTAAATATAAGGAAATCCCTTCTTTTTTTTAACTTAGTTTTTCAGTTGTGTTTTGGCCTTTTTCTACCCAAAGAGTTGAAGCAAATTTAATTTACCACAGCTTTCTTACTTATATATGATTGCTGCTACTGCTGCTGCTGCTAAGTCGCTTCAGTCGTGTCTGACTCTGTGTGACCCCATAGACGGCAGCCCACCAGGCTCCCCCGTCCCTGGCATTCTCCAGGCAAGAACACTGGAGTGGATTGCCATTTCCTTCTCCAAAGCATGAAGGTGAAAAGTGAAAGTGAAGTCGCTCAGTCCTGTCTGACTCTGAGCGACCCCATGGACTGCAGCCTACTGGGCTCCTCCGTCCATGGGATTTTCCAGGCAAGAGTACTGGAACGGGGTGCCATCGCCTCATCCTGAGCTAAAAAAAAATTCTGTATGCCATTTAAAAAAACCCTCAAGTTAATATTTTACATATAATAATGATTTACAACTTGTAGTCGGACACGACTGAAGTGACTTAGCAGCAGCAGCAGTAGACTTCTAAGCATCCTAGTTATAGGATGATGATTATTTTTAAAAGTATTTTTTTAATTAAAAAATATATATTGGTTCCTGCAATCCAGGAGACCTAGGTTTGATCCCTGGGTCAGGAAGATTTCCTGGAGAAGGGAATGACAACCCACTCTAGTGTTCTGGCCAAAAGAATCCCATGAACAGAGGAACCTGGTGGGCTACAGTCCATAGAGTTGCAAACAGTCAAATATGACTGAGTGACTAACATAGCTGATTTGCAATGTTGTGGTTAGTTTCAGGTGTACAGAAAAGTGATTAAGTTTACATAAACAAATGTCTATTCTTTTTTAGATTCTTTTCCCTTTTAGTTTATTACAGAGTATTGAGTAGAGTTCCCTGTGCTATACTGTAGGTCCTTGTTGACTATCTTTCTTACACATAATAGTGTGTATATGCTAACCCCAAATCTCTTAAATTCTCCCTCCCCCCAACTTTCTCTTTTGATAAACATAAAATTGTTTCCTAAGTATGTAAATCCATTTCTACTTTGTAAATAAGTTCATCTGTATCATTTTTTAGATTTCACATGTAAGTAATATCATATGATGTTTGTCTGTCTGACTTACTTCACTTAGTATGATAATCTCTAGATACATCTAGAGAATCTCTAGATAATTTCTAGATACATCTCTGGATACATGTGTTATTGCAAATGGCATTATTTCATTCTTTTTTATGACTGAATAATATTCCATTGTATACAGGTACCATATCTTCTTTATCCATTCATCTGTTGGACATTTAGATTGTTTCCATGTCTTTGCTATCATAAATAGTGCTGCAATGGAAATTGAGGCACTTCAATGATACATGCAGGCTTCCTTAGTAGTTCAGCTAGTAAAGAATCCCCATGCAATGCAGGAGATCTTGGTTCAATCCCCGGGTAAGGAAGGGATAGAGAAGGGATCTCCATTAGAGAAGGGATAGGCTGCCTACTCCAGTATTCCTGGGCTTCCCTGGTGGCTCAGCTGGTAAAGAATCCACCTGCAATGTGGGAGACCTGGGTTTGATTGTTGAGTTGAGAAGATTCCCTGTAGAAGGGAACAGCTATCCATTCCACTATCCAGGTCTAGAGAATTCCATGGACTGTATAGTCCATGGGGTTGCAAAGAGCTGTACACGACTGAGCGACTTTCACTTTCTTTCAATGATACATGCATCCTAATAATTTTTTTTTTTTGGTATAAACCAAGTATTAGAAAGTGAAGACTTTTTCTCCAAATAATAGAAACATTCCTCAAATGCTATGCAAGCTTGGCTGGTTGCAGCAGAGTCTCCTTTTTTTTTTTTTTCTAGGACTAAAACACTAATCTTTAATATCTAAGCTTCACTGTAGGGGGAAAAGACATTTATGATGTCTTATGACATTTCCGTTTTATCCTGGGTACTCTTCTGTAAAACCAAACCTCATATCTAGAGTGGAATCTGGCTATATCAAAGAATCATTTTACAAGAATTTCTAAATCTGGAGTCTATGGAGTTGAAACAAAAATCCCATTTGATGGCAGGGGCTGTAAGATATAAAACTCATGTGCTGTGGACTTCTACATTCTTATGAAATGCAGAAATATTGTGCAATAGCATGATCTTGACATCTAGAACAATCAGAAAGAAGAGATGGAAACGAGGTGGCCTTAACATACCAGGTCACCATTGATCTTGGGTGCAGCGATATCTTTGTCTTTCCATCTGCTTGGGGTGCTGACTTTGGATTTTGCAAGTCATTATCACTTCCTTTCTACTGGAACATGTTGGAGGGTGTCCTTGTCAGTTGTAACCAAACCTCTATAAAATCTCTGACTTATTCTGAGAGTCAGGAAGCTGAAGATAGACATATGTATGGGGAAAGACTAGATGAGAGCCTTGGGATATGGAGGAAATGAAAATTGGTGGCCCTGCATAAGCTTGAAAGAGGGAGACCAGGTAAAAGAAAAATACCTGACTTGAAGCAAAGGGTCTCAAATGTTCCAATAGCCATCAGATAATCTCCAAAATATACAAACAGCTAATATAGCTCAATATCAAAAAACCAAACAATCTGATTTTAAAAATGAATAGAAAACCTAAATAAGCATTTCTTCAAAGAAGGCATACAGATGGCCAACAAACACATGAAAACAGGCTCAGTATCACTAATTATTAGAGAAATGCAAATCAAAACTCAATGAAGTATCACTTCACAGTGGTCAGAATATGAAAAAAATCTACAAATAAGAAATGCTGTAGAGGGTGTGGAGAAAGGGGAAACCTCTTACACTGTTGGTGGGAATATACATTGATACAACCACTCACTGGAAAAGGTCAGTTTTCATTCCAATCCCAAAGAAAGGCAATGCCAAAGAATGCCAAAGAATATGTGAAGGCTATATATTGTCACCCTGCTCATTTAACTTATATGCAGAGTACATCATGAGAAATGCTGGGCTGGAAGAAACACAAGCTGGAATCAAGATTGCCGGGAGAAATATCAATAACCTCAGATATGCAGATGACACCACCCTTATGGCAGAAAGTGAAGAAGAACTAAAGAGCCTCTTGATGAAAGTGAAAGAGGAGAGTGAAAAAGTTGGCCTAAAGCTAAACATTCAGAAAACGAAGATCATGGCATCTGGTCCCATGCCTTCATGGGAAATAGATGGGGAAACAGTGGAAACAGTGTCAGACTTTATTTTTTTGGACTCCAAAATCACTGCAGATGGTGATTGCAGCCATGAAATTAAAAGATGTTTACTCCTTGGAAGGAAAGCTATGACCAACCTAGATAGCATATCAAAAACCAGAGACATTACTTTGCCAACAAAGGTCCATTTAGTCAAGGCTATGGTTTTTCCAGTGGTCATGTATGAATGTGAGAGTTGGACTGTGAAGAAAGCTGAGCATGGGAGAATTGATGCTTTTGAACTGTGGTGTTGGAGAAGACTCTTGAGAGTCCCTTGGACTGCAAGGAGGTCCAATCAGTCCATCCTAAAGGAGAGCAGTCCTGGGTGTTCATTGGAAAGACTGTTGCTGAAGCTGAACCTCCAATACTTTGGCCACCTCATGTGAAGAGTTGACTCATTGGAAAAGACTCTGATGCTGGGAGGGATTGTTGGCAGGAGGAGAAGGGAACGACAGAGGATGAGATGGCTGGATGGCATCACTGACTCAATGGACATGAGTTTGAGTGAACTCTGGGAGTTGGTGAAGGACAGGGAGGCCTGGTGTACTGCGATTCATGGAGTCACACAGTCGGACATGACTGAGAGACTGAACTAAACTGAACTGAACAACCATTAAATGTCCATCAACAGAGGAATGGATAAAGAAGGTAAGGCACATATATAAAGTGGAATATTACTCAGCCAGAAAAGGAAGAAAATTGTGCCAGTTACGGAGATGTAGATGGATAGAGACTGTTGCACAGAGTGAAGTACATCAGAAAGAGAAAAGCAAATATCATATGCTAACACATAAATGTGGAATCTAGAAGAATGGGCAGATGAATCTATTTGCAAAGCAGAAATAGGGACATTGATGTGGAGAATAAATTTATGGATACTAAGTAGGGAAGGAGGATGGATTGGGAGATTGAGGTTGACATATGTACCCTACTCTGATGTATAAAATAGATAAGTAATGAGAATCAACTGTATATCACAGGGAACTCTACTAAGGTTCTGTGGTGACATAAATGGGAAAGAAATTCATAGAAGAGGGGATGTATGTATAAGTATAGCTGATATACTTTGCTGTACAATAGAAACTAATGCAACATTGTAAAGCAACTATACCTCATAAAAAGAAAAAGCTAATTAGAAGACAGTCACTAGGAAAGAGTCCTCTGGGTAGGAATGAGGGGTGCAAGGCAATGGCACCCCACTCCAGTACTCTTGCCTGGAAAATCTCATGGATGGAGGAGCCTGGTAGGCTGTAGTCCATGGGGTCGCTAAGAATCGGACACGACTGAGCGACTTCCCTTTCACTTTTCACTTTCATGCATTGGAGATGGAAATGGCAACCTGCTCCAGTGTTCTTGCCTGGAGAATCCCAGGGACAGGGGAGCCTGGTGGGCTCCCGTCTGTGGGGTTGCACAGAGTCGGACACGACTGAAGCGACTTAGCAGCAGCAGCAGCAGGGCACTCAAGTGCCTACGGCTTTGTCCAAGGGTGGGAAGGGAACGTGAAGATTCTAAGGCAGTTCTGATGCTTAAGGACTGACTTGAGTGCAGGGCCATCTTTGCAGCAATGCACAAAAGAGGAGGACTAAATAAATATTGGTTAGGGTTTGGGAAATAATAGAAAAAAGCAATAGTCTTTCTTTCTCTCAAACCTGGAAAATGAATCAGCATCACCCACTGCTAGTAGATCCCGTTAGCCCTGAACTTGGTTAACAAATATGAAATCGCAAGAGAGCCAAGTAGAGTTCTACATATTTTTAGCGACAAAATGGGCATTTCTTTAGAGTACTGTTATTTCAGAATATGTTTACATGAAACAGAGAATATAGAAAAAATCATCCCAGATCAGAAAATAGAAATGCAATCTGAAGTGGGGGCTTGCCTGGTGGCTCAGTGGTAAAGAATCGTCTGCCAATTCAGGAGACACAGGTTTGATCCCTGGGTCAGGAAGATCCCCTGGAGAAGTGACTGGCAACTCACTCCAGTATTCGTCCCTGGGAAATCCCTTGGGCAGAGGAGCCTGGTGGGCTACAGTCCATGGGGGTCACAAGAGTCAGACATGACTGAGCAACTAAACAATGACAACAATATGAAGTAGATGCTGCGGCTAAGTTCTTCTCTGAGAAGTCTAATTACTAGTCATTGTGGGATTCTTGGGTCCAGCTGGACACTTAGTCTTTGTTGCTTGCTGCAAAGCAGATGAATGTTTCAGAGGGCAGAGTTAGGCGCCGTTTGTGTTTCAGGAAAGTAAAAGCTGTTCCGTTGCACAATCAACTGACATGGAATTATGAAACACCTTATGATTTAGTTAAGCAAAAACTGCCAGAAAACTCCCTCCTAAAATTCACATCTTACCTTGGGAGATGAGGCAATACAAAGGTTTTGGTGCATAACATGCTTTAACTTTCTACATTAGGTTACTGCAAAGCCATAAATCAAGACTATTTTTCATTCTTCCCTCTGGTGGGCACCCCTCTGTCTGGCTACATCCTGGGGTGGAAGGCCTTTCCTCTACCCCAGATGTGTTTGGAATGCAGTAATTCTCTCACTCTTCTCTGTCACTAATTGCCTTGTCTCTTGAAGCAGGCAGTTGCAAGTTGAGTGCACAGGAGGATGTGACTATGAGGTCTTATTAAATCAGGGCCAGCCAGGTTAGAAGCTGTGACATAACTTATGTGTGACCCCGAACTTGCGTACCCAAATTCCTGAACCTGAACTCACATTACAGTTCATTGCATTAATTATAGTTGTATAATTAAAAAAAAAAGAAGCAAAAAACTTCAAAATATTTGACAAAAGAAGGGTCTGAGAATTTTACAGGGTTTCCCTGGTTTGGTTTATGTTCAAATGGTGAAGCATTTAATTTGTCCACTTTCTCTGGTCACCCCGTAGCTCACTTATCAAGAGAAACATCACTTTTCTCCATTCTTCAGAGTCTTTCTTCTCCTAATAGACTGAGTTTAAGAACATATTCATTTAAAATAAGTGGTAATTTAGCTTCCTTCACATTTGTATAAGATTAGCACACAAAGCCTAACCTATGCATTACTCATAACCATCCTGTGTGGTAGTAACTAGCTGCCAAGGTGAACAAGCCTGCTTTATCATGGTGGCCTTAGAAATTATAGGAGTCATATTCAGCCTAAATTCCTTTCTGGGGAGAAAAGGGCATGATAGGGCTTAATATACACACAAATAAATGGGAAGCAAGTTGGAAAGCTGAGCCTTTCTTTACATAGGGAGCTCTGTGCTATACAGATAAAGGGATTGCACTTCTGCTCTTATTAATCACAAAAGAGGTACATGCTTAGCCCAATAAAAAGTCTTTATTACTTTATTAGCTTTTTTGGTGGCTCATATGGTAAAGAATCTGCCTGCAATATAGGCAACCTGGGTTCGATCCCTGGGTTGGGAAGATCCCCTGGAGAAGGAAATGGCAACCCACTCAAGTATTCATGCCTGGAGAATTCCATGGACAGAAGAGTGTGGTGGGCTACAGTCCATGGGGTCACAAAGAGTCGGACATGACTGAGTGACTAACACTTACTTACTTTCTTATACATTCTTTGTGCCTAGGCTTACAGTTTACATTCTTAAAGTGTTTTATATTCTCTCTTCTACCTGGGCTGAGCACAAGTCCAATCTTTGTGAATTCACCAGATAACCCAATTAGCTAAAGAGGAGAGTGATGCTAGTCTCTCTGAATGGGTCTGCAGGATGCCACATACCTCCAAGCAAAAACCAAAATAGCTTTCTGAAGATCTGATCCTCTTATACCACAAAGTGCTGATTAGACTCATGGGATTTTTCACTCCTCTACTGGGTATTTCCTTTGTGCTAACAGTGTGCAGACAAAGTAGTAGGATTGCAGTTCTGAACCCCTCGAGGCTGTACTTGATTTTACCCAGAATTCCTCTGAAGACACACGTGATGAATGATGAGACCTGCTCTCCTGTCATAAATCCCAGCAAATAGAGGAGGGAGACCAGGTTGACACATCACCTTTGTGGACTGGGCTACAGACTCCCAGCTGATTTATCTGCCCATTTCTGCTCATTATGAAAGATAGAAATGGTTTAGCTCCAACATTTTACAGAAACATTTGGTCAGGGTGCACCTATTTCAAAAAGAGATGATTGTTTTCATTCCATTTATTATTCTCTAAAAGCCATTGTTCTTTTATCTAGAGAGGTCACTACCAGGCCTCCACCAACAGACCCTTTTTTGTTCTTAGAAATAAAAAGCGAAACACTGGAATTGGCTAAGCCCTTCTTTTCTTGAGAAGAAACTTGTATACAGGAAGCTCAACCTTTCCTGATACCAAGTGATGGTTAAAGTGAATAATGGTGAGGTATCAGGCAGATGTGTTCTAAAGTTTATCAGCTACTTTCCAGCTGTGTGATACTATTACTTTCCATAAAATAGTAATAATTATTAACATTGATATACAAGCATAATATGAATATATAGTCTATCTTAACATATAATGTTCATAATTATTAATGTTATTAAATGATAGACATTACCTTCTGAGACTTAGTTCTTCATCAGCTAAATGGCATTCATCATAATGCCTGTCTCCTAGAGTTAAATAACACTTGTCACATAGTAAGTGCTAAATAAATATTTGCTTTCACACACGAGCAGCATCTTCGCATTCCTACCAACATGAAAACCAACAGTATACAAGGAAGCAGATTTCATGATTTTTAGCCTTGATGTCTCTCTTCCATTAGATCTTGACACTTTACTACCCAGGAAACTGGAAACGGTCTACCTGGCTTGGGTTCATGCATACTTGGTCTTGCATTAAATGTTGCAATCATCTCCATTCACCTACAGAATGAAGTCCAGTTTCCTTAGTTTCACTTAACACATTTATACATCCTCATACTTGACCTCATTTACTGTGTACTTTTTTCAGCAATCTGTATATTTCCCATGAGATCATCAAATTGCTACATTTCATTGAAATTGTGTGCCTATATATCTATTTTTTCCACTAGATTAGAAACTATCCAAGGACAGAGATGTTCATATCAGTGTCTGATACTAAGAGGTGCTTGCACCATACCTGATTTTAAGGTGGTTTAAGCTTGGTGTTAGTCCCCACATGGTACAGTGGTAAAGAATCTGCCTGCCAAGGCAGGAGACACAGGAGAGACAGGTTCAATCCCTGGGTCAGGAAGATCCACTGGAGAAGGAAATGGCAACTCACTCCAGTATTCTTGCTTGGGAAATCCCATGATGGACAGAGGAGCCTGGAGGGCTACAGTACCTGGGATCACAAAGACTTGGACACAACTGAACATACACACACACACACACACACATACACAAGCTTAGTGTTGGGATGGGAGTGGCTATGCGAATCTTTTTCATTATGTGTATGAGTACAGAAAAAGCAAATGTAATTACAGGTGATCCTCTATAAAAATATTTATAGATATGCATATATACACAGATTAATATATACATATATATTTCTTTGCTGTCTTAAATAAGCAGACATAAAGAAAGGACAGCCTAGTATCAATGAGCACACCTATCATCCAGATGTTGGTTTCTAATATTTTTCTCTAATTAAAGGAACCACAGATTCTTGGAAAAAATGACTGATTCTGGGATTGGCGCAGGAAAGTTACAAGATAAGCCTAAAGCTTCTTGTCGGTCCTAAAATAAGGAAGTGTTAAAATACATACACACACAATAAGAGGGGCACAAAAACAAATTAAAATTCCCAACTGCCAGAAGCTGGAATAATTTGACCAAAACATTATTAAGGTAGTAGCAGATAGCAATTCAAAAAAGAGACAAATATCTATGAGTCTCTACTGATATAAATAAATGCATAAATAAAAATGATAAATGGGAGAGAAGAGACAAATGTCCTGAGCACACTAATTTATGCATGCACTTCACCCTAAAGGTGTAGGATGGCATAACCCATCATTCTTTAAGTGTGGGTTGTGTATAGAGACTTTCTCCCCAAAAGCAGAGTATGGAAAGGGAGGGGGGAACATAGTGTAACTTTACAGTAGAGAAACCTGACCAACACTACTTCAGCCAGGTGACTGAGGTCAACATCAGTAGTCATAAGCTATGTAGATAGTGTGTAACCTTGATATGATAGGGTGAAAATGGCACTTCTCTGCAATCTTCCTCTCTAAATCTCATAACCCCAGTCTAATCATGAGAAAAACCTCAGACAAACTCCAGCAGAGGAGCATCCTACAGTATTCTTGGCCAGTACTCCCTCAAACTGTCAATGTCATCAGTAACAAGGAAAAGTCTGAGAAGCTCTTGTAGCCAAGAGGAGTCTAAGAAGACATGATGATTAAATGCAATATTGTGTCCTAGATGAAATCCTGGAAAAGGAACAGCATGTTAGGAAGAAAAGAAGGTAATCTGAATAAAGTATGGACTTTAGTTAAAACGGATGCATCATCTGTTCGTTAATTGTGGAAAGTACACCATACTGATGTAAGAGGCTAATAATAGGGGCAACTGAGTGCAGGATAGACGAGAACTCTCTGAACTATCTTCTTCATTTTCCTGTAAATCTAAAACTGGTATAAAAATAAAGTCTATTTAAAATGTCTAAATAGAAAAGTAAAAAAGCAAGTGAGGAGTAAAATCAGGATTATCTGACTAATGTAGAAGAAATATTACTTCTTTCTTAACAGAGATGCCCTTTACCCTGCCATTTCTGTGAATCATCTAGGACACAAAACAACTCAATCATTGCCTCTCTCTTCTGCCTGATTATGTGTATGTGGATATGAATGGAAAGAAGATACATGGAATCTTTCCTATGATAAAAATAATATGTTTTAACACCAGTCACATTTTTAAATCAGAAGCTTCATGGCTTAATACACACTTACTCATCTTTTTTGTGCCTCAGAGGTGGTAGATTGCTTCAGAATAAAACCCAACCCATCTCCTTCCTGGCCACTGGTCAGAAACTCATTGAAGTGGATGATAAGCAAAAGCTTCATACCTTTTAACAGAAGTGCATCTATGGGCACAGAAGTTGCTGCTGACTCTCTGGGTGAAAAACAGAAGGGTTATGTGGTGTGGTCTGAATCAGTGGTGGGAAGGACAAGCAGGGTTTCCTTTTGAAGTAAACTGTCTTAACCTATGGATGAGTCTGCCTGCTACAAAATAATGGACATTCCTATTACAGACCAGGAAGGACTGGAGAAAGAAAGTGCAAATCTGTATCAAGTTGCATCATAAATGCTAACCTGAGTGTTTTCAATTTGGTCATCATTAAAAAAGGGAGAAGAATATTCCAGGACTCACTGATATTACCGTGCCTTTTCACCTGGAGCCCAAAAGATCTAGCAGAATCCACAAACTTTGCAGTGTTTCTAAAACAGATGATGTCTGCTAGTATGTCATGAGAAAGCCCCTAAACAAAGAAGGTTAGAAACCTAGGACCAGTTTCATCCACCTCATTAGAACTGATTCAAATGTATTCTTTTTAATGGCTGAGTAATACTCCATTGTGTATATGTACCACAGCTTTCTTATCCATTCATCTGCTGATGGACATCTAGGTTGCTTCCATGTCCTGGCTATCATAAACAGTGCCGCGATGAATATTGGGGTACACATATCTCTTTCAATTCTGGTTTCCTCAGTATGTATGCCCAGCAGTAGGATTGCTGGGTCATAAGGCAGTTCTATTTCCATTTTTTTAAGGAATCTCCACACTGTTCTCCATAGTGGCTATACTAGTTTGCATTCCCATGAGGTGGATGAAACTGGAGCCTATTATACAGAGTGAAGTAAGCCAGAAAGAAAAACACAAATACAGTATACTAACGCATATATATGGAATTTAGAAAGATGGTAATGATAACCCTGTATGTGAGACAGCAAAAGAGACACTGATGTATAGAACAGTCTTTTGGACTCTGTGGGAGAGGGAGAGGGTGGGATGATTTGGGAGAATGGCATTGAAACATGTATAATATCATATATGAAATGAGTCGCCAGTCCAGGTTTGATGCACGACACTGGATGCTTGGGGCTGGTGCACTGGGATGACCCAGAGGGAGGGTATGGGGAGGGAGGAGGGAGGAGGGTTCAGGATGGGGAACACGTGTATACCTGTGGTGGATTCATGTTGATATATGGCAAAACCAATACAATATTGTAAAGTTAAAAAATAAAATAAAATGTAAAAATAAATAAAATAAATTCAGTAAAAAAAAAAAAAAAAAAGAAAGAAACCTAGGACCAAAGCACTTAAGATTCAGCATCTCTTACTCCACATGGTTTGCAACTAAATATCAGCAAATTGCTCTGAAGAGACAGCATTCTAAGAAAAAAGAGGAAGAGGATGCTAAACTTTTGGCCAAGAGAGTGAAGGAGACCAAAGAAAAATGCCAGATATGAGATGTTCTAAGAGTAACAAATAAATAAGATCAAATAATAATAATAATACATGTTCACCCTAGTCCTTGCTTTGTCCAAACTGGTATTCTGGGTCACAAAGATGAATTCCCAATTTTCTGTAAGAGCTGACTTTCACATTACTCTTGGGCAGAAGTACTGTAAGAATTAGAATGGCCTTTAATATTTTGTGGAACAGTAATGAAGGTAGGAGAGGGCTTTCCTGGTGGTTCATTGGTAAGAATCCTACCAAGGCAGAAGACAGGGGTTTGATCCCTGGGCAGCAAGATCCACTGGAGAAGGAAATGACAACTTACTCCAGTATTCTTGCCTTGGAAATTCCATGGACAGAGGAGCCTGGTGGGTTATAATCCATGGGATCACAAAAGAGTCAGATAGGACTTCACGACTAAACACTACCACCATCACCACCAGCAGCAACGTAAGTGAAAGAAGTCTGAGCACCAGTCTGCTTTCAATGGGTCTACACAGGGTTTCAGTGGGTTTTCAATTTTTCCTTAAACTCACATCAATAAGAATAAACATAGATGCCAGTACTCAGAAACCATCATGTTTCATCTAAAAACCTCTTATCTGTCACTGTACCCACAGTCAGTGACTTATTTCCTGGGCAAAAAAGCAAATGTTTTGGTTCAAGCAGAAATTGCTGAGGTAAGTCCTCTTCATCAGTTTGATAAAGAAGCCAAAAGTTAGCTTGTAGCTCTCAGGTGGCCATGCTCATAGACCTGTGCTTAATCTTATATATGTGTCTTGTGTCCTTGCTCAGAGATATCTTCATCTAAGTCCTTTTGATAAACAGTGGTGTGGGAGAAAGGCAGAGGATGTCTGTGTGACAGGGTGGCCCAGGTCAGCAAATTAATGTTCCTCCTTGGGGCCAGAGCTGGCTGGGAGAAGGATTGGCTCTGACCTTGGGGGTTTTACACCAGAGGTGGTCCAGCAGAGAGGAAACAGAGGAAACTGTAGTGATTTTGATTGAGTTATTGGATGCATTCACTTTCCTGTGCAACCCATCCATGTGATTGGCTGAATGTCTTTGATTTGCAAACATTTATGGAGATATCACATCTTTGTCACATCTCTATAAACCTGTGGTGTGACTTCCCTGTCACATACTCAAGGGGTCTGGCATGTGCACATGATCAGTTGTGTCCAACTCTGATACCCCATGGACTGTAGCCCCCTGCCCTCCCCAGGCTCTTCTGTCCATGAGATTTCCCAGGCAAACCCATGTAAATGTATCCTGATGTGCAAGAATCTTTGGTTAAGATTTCATTCACAGCTACTTTCCTGGTGGTCCAGTAGCTAAGACTCTGAGCTCCCAATGGAGGGGACCTGGGTTTAATCCTTGGTCAGGGAACTAGATCGCACATTCCACAACTAAAAGTTCACAGACCACATCTAAAGTCCCCACATGCCACAACTAAGATCCGGTGCAGCCAAATAAGCAACTATATTAAAAAAAGATTTCATTCACAATTTCTTATACCTATGCAGTTCCTTCAACTTTCCAAACCCTATATGCAAAACTGCAGTCACCCTCTGGCTCCAGCTAGTATCTTTTCCCATTTCCTTTCAGGCAAAACTTAATGACAGATTAGGTAAAGTTAAATTGCCTTGGAAAATCAACTCTCCTCAATTCTGCAGATGGAAGGGAGTCTGTGGTTGGGTGAAGGCAGTGAAGTACAGTAAACAGTAAAAGGTCAGAGCAGCACCAGCCATCTAAATGGCGAGGCCCTGGGGGAAAGGAAAATGCAAGCTTTTTGTCAAAAAATTATTAGAAAGTATGAAATGGTGACCACAGCCTCTTAAACCAAACATGCCTTTTGTGACCGCCCCATCACATGCCCAAGGGTTCTGGTGTGTGTGCAGCTCAGCTGTGTCCAACTTGTTGCCATCCCATGGATTGTAGCCCACCAGGCTCCTCTGTCCATGGGGTTTTCAAGGCAAGAATATTGGAGAGGGTTGCTGTTTCCTTCTCCAGGGCATCTTCCCAACCCAGGGATCGAACCTGTGCCTCTTGCTTCTACATTGGCAGGTGGATTCTTTACCATTGATCCACCTAAGAAGACAAGGGATCTGTTGTAACACTGAATAGGCTTTGAATCTAGCCCTGTCTTTTCCCAAATGGGCAACTCTGGGCAAATTTCTCATACTCTTTGATTTAAAGATCTTCATCTGCAAAATGATAATAAGCTTATCTACTGGAGAAGGAAACAGGGTTGCAAAGAGTCAGACATGACTGATCGACTAACACACACACACCCTTTGTTTATAGAGCATTACATGAAACAAAGGCAAAACACAAAGTGCATTGTATTGTGCAGGGAGCATTCAATAAACTGATAATGATGATAAGGACACTAATAATAATGAGACGAGCAAGAAGGGAGCGGCAGGAATCAGGGGTGGGGTTGGCGGCACTGCTTTATCCTGCTCTCAGCTCACCCTCCAGTGCAGACACAACAGGGGTGGGGGAGTCGTGGTCCCTTCTCTCCTCAGCGTCGAACACCCGCCTCAGCTGGCTGCCGGTTGTCAGCTCCACCTGCAGGCCTCAGGAGAGAGCATCTGGACCTGGCATTTGACACCACTCACAGCATAGAAAAGACCAGAACTCAAGGTTGAGCAATAGCTCCAGCGGTCCCCTCCTTGACGAGGGCATGTGTTTCCATTTACAGCAGGCTTGTTTTTCGAGAATCCTCATCCCTCCCCACGCTTGGAAATTTCCTGAGGGCCTTATGCTTGACCTCCACACCTGGGGCTGCTGAGCCGGCTTCCTGCCGTTGCTGCCTGCCCTCTGGCCTGCCCGTCAAACCCCTGGTTGACCTCTGGAGGGCCAGACCGCATAGCGTGTGTGCCCTGTGGCCTCCTCATTTCTACACTCTATCTGACCCAACACCATGACGTCTGTATTTGCCCTCAGGCTCCCTGCCGATTCTTTGTAGCCCTTTGCAGCAGTTGAACACTCTCCAGTTTTGGCGTTTTGCCCAGAACAGTGACCCCTAAGATGCCTGGGGTCTGTCCACCAATGCCCCATCACTCACTGGCAAAATGGAGTCCATTGACCCGTCCAGCCTAGCCCTGCTCTCTCAGCGGTCTCATTAGGACACAGAACATAGTCTACTGGAAACTTCTCCACCTGCCTTGATCTGGGTAGCTCCCAAGTGTGTGATCCCTTCAGTCTAACCACGAAGAGCATCGGTCATTCTGCTTTAGTCAAGGACACTGAAGAGAACTGTTCTCCCTCTAATGAGTCCTCCTCCCTTATCACTGCTTGTGGGAAGGCGAATGGTTGGGGCATTCTTTCCTTTGGGGTCAGCAAGAGTTCTCTATGAACATGCTTCTTTGTTCTTTGTGATTTGATTATATTCTTAAAAAAAAAGTCAAGTAGGCTTAGTGTCGAGTTAACCCTTTTGGGTTACATATTAGTTGACGATCCTTAATACCAAACCATTCATTCTTCATTTGGTAGGCATCGTGGCAGTGGGCCAACTGCAGTGAAAAGAGCAACGTCAATCTACCCAGGCTTTTCTTGGACTGAATATTGTGCTAGAACCATATAAGCTGCTCTTACTCATCAAGAGGGACTTAAAACTGAGCTAAGGTGACCCCAATGGCTTCAAATGTGTGTCTTCAGATACTGGAAAATGATTCCAAGCCATAGGCTTTTCTAACAAGATAAGTGGTAGTTACAGTGTAGTCTGGGCAATCTGATAGTGCACAGGTATCGCTGAGCAGTCTACAATCTCAAAGGGTCTCAAAATGTGATAATGTTGAAGTAACCTTACTTTACTCATCAGCAGCATTCAACACAGTGATCTCTCCTCCTTGAAACATTTTCTTCACCACACCTGCCCCACTCTGGGACATCATTTTATCGGTTTTCCTTCCACCTCTCAGGCTCATTCATTTCAGTCTCCTTGCTTTTCCTCCTCATAACCCAGACTACCACATTTTGGGATGCTCCTTAGGTTTATATGGGGGGAAATCTTCCATTCACCTCTTCAGAATCTCACTCCACTCTCGACTTAAACCAGCTCTATGGCCTGGGAGGCTGACTCTGTAGATTGCAACATGACTTCTGTGCCTGTTACCAGTTGAATTGTGAACCCCCCCTCCCAAATTCATATGTGGCAGTCCTAACCCCTAGTATCTCACAGTGTGGTAGACCTCACTGGGAAATAGGATCACTACGAATGTAGCCATACTAGCATAAGTAGTCTCCTAAACCAGTGTGACTGATGATCTCATAAAGAGGGGACATTTAGATGCAGGGTGGCTCAGACGGTAAAGACTCTGCCTGCAATGTAGGAAACCCGGGTTTGATCCCAGGGTTGGGAAGTTCTCCTGGAGAAGAAAAGGGCAATCCCTCTAGTATTCTTGCCTGGAAAATCCCACGGACAGAGGAGCCTGGTGGGCTACAGTCCATGGGGTCACAAAGAGTCAGACACGACTGGGTGATTAACACTTCACTTAGATATATTGGGAGAGGGCCAAGTGACTAGTAAGGCAGAGGTCAGGGTGATGCACCTATTAGGCCAAACACAGAATTGCCATCATACCACTAGAGGCTAGGTGAGGGGCATGGAGTGGATTCCCCCTCAGTCCTTAAAAGGAGCCAAACCTGCCTTGACTTTGGACTTTATCTTCTAGAACTGTGGGATAAGTTTATGTTATTTCTTTAATAAGTAAATCGCACAGCCCCTTTTTTTCTTGGCAGATTTGTTTCTTTTTGGTGGTGGTGGGGGAACACAGCTACATCCATTTATTTACCTTTTTTGGTTATATATGGCTGTGTCAGGTCTTAGTAGGGCTTTCCTGACGGCTCAGTGGTAAAGAATCTGCCTGCAGTGCAGGAGACCTGGGTTCGATCCCTGGGTTGGGAAGATCCTCTGGAGGAGGGCATGGCAACTCACCTCAGTACTTTTGCCTGGAGAATTCCATGGACAGAGGAGCCTGGTGGGCTACAGTCCATAGGATCCCACAAAGTTGGACACGACTGAGTAACTAAGCAGCAGCAACAGGTCTTAGCTGCAGCGTGTGGGATCGTCACTGCAGTATACACACGCTATTTGTGGTGTTGCAGGCTTAGTTGTTCCATGGCATGTGGGACCTTTGTTCTGGCGGATTCTTAACCACTAGACCAAATAGCTCAGTTGGTAAAGAATCTGTCTGCAATGTAGGAGATCCGGGTTCAATTCCTGGGTTGGGAAGATCCTCTGGAGAAAGAAATGGCAATCTATGCCAGTATTCTTGCCTGAAAAATCCCATGGACAGAGGAGCCTAGGGGGCTACTGTCCGTGGGGTCGCAAGAGTCGGACATGACTTAGCAACTAAACCACCACCACCAGACCACCAGGGAAGTCCCTGTCTACATTATTTAAGTCATCCAGTTTGTGGTACTTTGTTTCAGTGGCCCTGGAAAACTCCTGTTTCTAGTTGAATTTGGCCAGTGGGGACCTGGCAGGAGACTGGAGGGAAGAAGGTGTGTGGATCAGTCTATGTAGACCTTGGTTCCTCCTCTATGAGTGTGCTTTGGATTAGTTATATCCTGGCCTGAAGGACTGCTCACATGACTCTCCTATGGTTCTGACTACCTCTGTCTTCCCTCCAGCCTTCAGGCAAAAGGCCTGTATTACCAGCCTTTTCAAGGGATACAGCAGCTGAGTCCCTGCTAACCTTGAGTGACATGGTGTCCCTTGTGACCGACTGCCTGACATCTTTCCACTGTTAAAATCTATTCCTTTGTAAATAAATCTTCAATGCATCCTAAATTTGAATATGCTATCTGTTTGGTATTGGGGCACTGACTCGTACAGACCTTCTCTCTTTTCTACATGTACTCATTCTCTTTGACCACCTCCTCCCTGTTCATGGGGCTTCCCTGATAGCTCAGTTGGTAAAGAATCCACATGTAATGCAGGAGACCTCTGTTCAATTCCTGGGTTGGGAAGATCCACTGGAGAAGGGATAGGCTACTCACTCCAATATTTTGGCCTGGAGAATTCCATGGACTATATAGTCCATGAGGTTGCAAAGACTTGGACATAACTGACTGACTTTCACTTCCCTGTTCATAACTGTATATACTGTACTCAATACTTCTCCACTGAATTCCAGGCTTCTCTAATGGCCTACTTGTTATTTTCTCTTAGTTGTTAATAGACATCATAAACTCTTACATATTCAAAATCAAATTATTGACATTGTCCCCCAACTTTCTCTTCTTACAATGTTTCCTGTCTCACTAAATGGAACCCTCTATTCTTCCAGTAGCTGAGGACAAAACCTTTGAGTCACAGGTTATTCCAAGGTTATGTCTCTGGCATCTCACATTCATGTTCCATAGATGAGGAAATCCTCTTGAGTCTAGAGTAAAAAACAAACAAACAAACAAAAAACACCCAGTATGGCAAAATGGGAACCCTTGTATAGTGTTTGTGGGTATGTGAACATAGTGCAGCTGCTGTGAAAAGTATTTTGGTAGTTTCCCAAAAGGTTAAATATAGAACCATTATATAATGTAGCAATTCCACTTCTAGGTATATACCAAAAAGAAATGAATTCAGGGACTTGAACAGATATTTGTAAAAAATGCTTATAGCATGATTATTCACAGTAGCCAGAAGATAGAAACAACCCAACTGTTCATCAACAATAGCAAAAAATAGATAAAATGTAGTACATATATTCAATGGAATGTTATTCAGCAATAAAAAAATATACAGTCTTTTAAAAGTTTGTATTGGAGCATAGTTGATATACAATATTGTGTTACTTTCTGCTATATAGCAAAATGAATCAATTATACACATATTCATATATCCACTCTGTTTTACATTCTTTTTCCATGTAGGTCATTACAGAGTATTCAGTAGAGAGTTCCCTATGTTATACAGTTCAGGTGAGTTCACTTCAGTCGCTCAGTCGTGCCTGACTCTTTGCGACCCCATGGACTGCAGCATGCCAGGCTTCCCTGTCCATCACCAACTCCCAGAGTTTGCTCAAAGTCATGTCCATTGAGTGGGTGATGCTATCCAACCATCTCATCCTCTTTCGTCCCCTTCTCCTCCCACCTTTGATCCTTCCCAGCATCAAGGTCTTTTCAAATGAGTCACTTCTTTGTATCAGGTGGCCAAAGTATTGGCGTTTCAGCTTCAGCATCAGTCCTTCCAATGGATATTCAGGACTGATTTCCTTTAGGATAGACTGGTTGGAGCTCCTTGCAGTCCAAGGGACTCTCAAGAGTCTTCTCCAACACCACAGTTCAGAAGCATCAGTTCTTTGGTGGCCAGCTTTCTTTATAGTCCAACTCTCACATCTATATATATGACTACTGGAAAAACCATATCTTTGACTAGAAGGACTTTTGGTGGCAAAGTAATGTCTCTGCTTTTTAATATGCTGCCTAGGTTGGTCATAACTTTTCTTCCAAGGAGCATGTGTCTTTTAATTTCATGGCTGCAATCACCATCTGCAGTGATTTTGGAGCCCCCCAAAATAAAGTCAGCCACGGTTTCCCCATCTATTTCCCATGAAGTGATGGGACCAGATGCCATGATCTTCGTTTTCTGAATGTTGAGGTTTAAGCCAACTTTTTCACTCTCCACTTTCACTTTCATCAAGAGGCTTTTGAGTTCCTCTTCACTTTCTGCCATAAGGGTGGTGTCATCTGCATATCTGAGGTTATTGATATTTCTCCTGGCAATCTTGATTCCAGCTTGTTCTTCTTCCAGTCCAGTATTTCTCATGATGTACTCTGTATATAAGTTAAATAAGCAGGGTGACAATATATAGCCTTGACATACTCCTTTCCTGATTTGGAACCAGTCTGTTGTTCCATGTCTTGTTCTAACTATTGCTTATTGACCTGCATACAGATTTCTCAGGAGGCAGGTCAGTTGGTCTGGTATTTCCATTTCTTGAAGAACTTTCCACAGTTTGTTGTGATCCACACAGTCAAAGGCTTTGGCATAGTCAATAAAGCAGAAGTAGATGTTTTTCTGGAACTCTTTTGCTTTTTCTATGATCTAACTAATGTTGGCAATTTAATCTCTGGTTCCTCTGCCTCTTCTAAATCCAGCTTGAACATCTGGAAGTTCATGGTTCACATACTGTTGAAGCCTGGCTTGGAGACTTTTGAGCATTACTATGCCAATGTGTGAAATGAGTGCAATTGTGCAGTAGTTTAAGCACTCTTTGGCATTGCCTTTCTTTGGGATTGAAATGAAAACTGACCTTTTCCAGTCCTGTGGCCACTGCTGAGTTTTCAAAATTATTGGCATATTGAGTGCAACACTTTCACAGCATCATCTTTCAGGATTTGAAGTAGCTCAACTGGAATTCCATCACCTTCACTAGCTTTTTTCATAGTGATGCTTCCTAAGGCCCACTTGACTTCACATTCCAGGATGTCTGGGTGTAGGTGAGTGATCACATCATCATGATTATCTGGGTTGTGAAGATCTTTTTGTATAGTTCTTTTGTGTATTCTTGGCACCTCTTCTTAATATCTCCTGCTTCTGTTAGGTCCATACCACTTCTGTCCTTTATTGTGCCCATCTTTGCATGAAATGTTCCCTTGGTATCTCTAATTTTCTTGGTGAGATCTCTAGTCTTTCCCATTCTATCGTTTTTCTCTATTTCTTTGCTTTGAACACTGAGGAAGGCTTTCTTGTCTCTCTTTGCTATTCTTTGGAACTCTGCATTCAAATAGGTATATCTTTCCTTTTTTCCTTTGCCTTTCCCTTCTCTTCTTTTCATAGCTGTTTGTACAATACATTATTTATCATTTTAATTATTTAATTCTTTAGTATACAATTGAGTGGCATAACATATATTCTCAACATTGTATACCCAATCATTCTCTTTTTTTCATAGCTATTTGCATGTTTGTGTTATACAGTAGCTTATTAGTTATCAATTTATATATAGTAATGTGTATATGTCTAACCCAATTGGCCATTTATGCCTTCCCTCTTCCCCCCTGGTAGCCATGATTATTAAGAATGAAGTTTTGATACATCCTAGAGAAGGGTATGGCAACAACATGTATTGGACCTGAAAAATATTACACTTAATAAAATAAGCCAGACGCAGAGGACAAGTATGATTCTGCTTACATGGAATTTTAGAAAAGACAAATTCATAGTTACAGAAAGTAGATAGATTGTTTCCTGGGGCTAGAACAAGAGGGAAAGGGAGAACTATTGTTTAATGCATCCAGAGTGTTTGTTTAGGGTAATGAAGAAGTTTTGCATATAGACAGTGATGATTGGTATAAAACATTGTGAATGTATGTTATACCACTCAATTGTATATTAAAGAATTATATAATTAAAATAATAAATTATGTATTGTGTATATTTTACCACAATAAAAATAAATACAAATATACATATCTAGGATTTGACCCCTTCTCACCACTTCTACCAATACCATCTCTGTCCCAGCCACCTTGGCATCTCAAGGGTATTATGGTGGTAAGTTCTGTCTAGTCAAGGCCTTGGTTTTCCCAGTGGTCATGTATGGATGTGAGAGTTGGACTATAAAGAAAGCTGAGTGCCAAAGAATTGATGCTTTTGAACTGTGGTGTTAAAGAAGACTCTTGAGAATCCCTTGGACTGCAAAGAGATTCAACCAGTCCATCCTAAAGAAGATCAGTCCTGGGTATTTATTGGAAGGACTGATGTTGAAGCTGAAACTCCAATACTTTGGCCACCTGATGAGAAGAGCTGACTCATTGGAAAAGACCCTGATGCTGGGAAAGATTGAGGACAGGAGGAGAAGGGGACGACAGAGGATGAGATGGTTGGATGGCATCACCGGCTCAATGGACATGGGTTTGGGTGGATTCCGGGAGTTGGTGATGGACAGGGAGGCCTGGTGTGCTGTGGTTAATGGGGTCTCAAAGTGTTGGACACAACTGAGTGACTGAACTGAACTGAACTGAACCTATTCATGGGTCTCTGTGCTTGTATATTTGTTTCCCTACACCGTATTCTCCATAGAGCAGCCAGATTGATTCTGTTGACATCAAGATAATTCACATTATGTCCTTCTTCTGATCAACATTTTCCAGGAGATTTCCATCTCTTTCAATGTAAAAGTCAACATTCTAATACCAGAAGATAAGGCTCTCATGGTTAGACCTCAGGCCACCTCCATGTCTTATCTCCTTTTATCCTCCCCTTCTCACTCTGCTGTGGGGACACCAGACTCTGCTGCTGCTTGAACACACCTACTATGCAACCTCTTAGAGGTCCTTACTCATCCTTTCAGTCATTTCTGAGGACTTCCCTGATAGCCTTCATGAAGTAGTCCTCACATTCTACCCCAAGATGCCCTTTCTTCATCTCCTGGTTTACTTTCTTCATAGAAATATGCATGCAAAAGCACTTGTTTATTATCTGCATTTCTCTCCCCACCACCATCCTTTGTTCCCTGATGTCTCCTCTCAACCTAGAATGATACTTGGCCCATGATAGGTCCTTGGCAAGTATTTGGTAAAGAATGAATGAAGGCAAAAGCTATGCTTCTTCTGTTCCTGGCATGATAAATAATTAATAAAATGAATGAAATTTCCCCATTGTCTTCTGTTTCTGACACTTAGCCTATCTTTTTTTTTTTTTAATCAGTTTTTTCCTTAATTTCTTCCCATGTAAAGTAAAAACTCATGGAAGAGGTAAGACACCTCTTAAGGCAAGCTATGCCTCATTCTACCTGGTCTGTCCTTACATCTCTAGCTTCACAGCTTGATTTTCCCCACTCATTGTTCTAGATCTCAGCAAGACTGGGCTAAACCTGAACTTCATCTGATGTGTTGAACTCTCCCCAACCCCTAACAGTTTACTCAGTGTATTACACAGGGTTCTCCAGAGAAATAGAATGTGTGTGTGTGTGTGTGTGTGTGTGTGTGTGTAGAGTGATCTATTATAAGGAATTAACTTACATATGAGAGTTGAAAAATCTCAATATCTACAGTTGGCAAGCTGGAAACCCACAAGGGCCAATGACACAAGTCTTAGTCTGAAAACTGTAGGCTTGAGGCCCAAGAAGCGCCCAAAAGTATAAAATAACTGATGTCCCAGCTCAAACAGCCAACAAGGAGGAATTCTATCTCATTGGCAATGAAAGTATTAGTTGCTCAGTTGTGTCTGACTCTGAGACCCCATGGACCATAGCCTGCCAGGCTCCTCTGTCCATGGGATTCTCCAGGCAAGAATCTTGGAGAGGCTTGCCATTTCCTTCTCCAGGGGATCTGCCCAGCCCAGGGATGGAATCCCGGTTTCCTGGATTGCAGGTAGATTCTTTAATGTTTGAGCCACTAGGGAAGCTTTGTCTTATTCAAGCCTTCACGGATTGAGTGATACCATTCACAAAGGGAGAAAATCTGCTTTACTCAGTCTAGTGATCGGATTGTTAATCTCCTCCAAGGACTCTCTCAAAGACACACAGAATAGTGTTTGATCAAATATCTGGACACCCAATGATCCAGTCAAGTTGACACATAAAAAATAACTATCACACTCAATTTTAGCTTTCTCTTTACCTGTCTAACTCTAACTCCTAGATGTTAGTTGGGATGTTCCTCTTGGGAAATGGTCTCTAATCATCTCTGGTCATCTAAGACACTCATGGGGCAAACTGTTTCTTCCTATAATATTTTGTACCTCTGGATTCCAATTTCAAATTGGTTTAGGGAGCAGCTTTTTCTGTTTATGACTGCCTTCTAGAGCTTGGCACAAGGCCTGGAGCAGGGAAGTTGCTCCAGAAATATTTTCCAACTGCAAATGAACTGAGGGCCTGGCATCTCAGGTTCCTTTCAACTGAGAACATGAGCAAAGGATGCTGAGTAAAGGAAGAGGAAGGAGGCGGTAAAGCCGCCTAGTGTGATAGGATCTTGGAAACTCTAAGGCTAAATGGGGGCAGGTGGAGGAGGAGAGAGATAGAGAGTTTGAATTACAGGGCAGTTTTGAGCAACCATGACAAAATTCATAGCTTTAGGGAAACTTCCAAGAACCCAACTTCAGATGGGGCTTCAGAGCCCTCATATATTAATTCTGACTCCACTCTTCAGTTCCAATGGTGGAAATGGGACAACAACTTCAATTACAGGGGCTTTGTGAGAAATACAGAATCCCAGGACTTACCTCAGACCTACTATCAAAATTTGCATTTTACTGTGATTCTCAGGTGACAGAAGAAGTGTGAGAAACTCTGAGCTTTGCTACTAAACATTTGCATGAATTGAGAGAAGATACTTGATTTCTAGACAGAAATATCTTATTTGTAAATTAGGGACAAATACTTAGAGTTGCTGTAACAACCAAATGAGATCCTTCCTTTTATTTGCAGTGTCTGGAATAGAGTATAATTTCAATAGGTTTGAGTTTTCCTTTCATTATGGAAGCCAGGGGTAAATGGCAGTGGATAGAATGGATCTGTGTTTGCCTCTCTAGATGCTGCCACAGGACTGTGCTCACCACAGTACTGACTTTCTTGGGCTCCTAAGCTTGCTTTTGCGGAGAAGGCGATGGCACCCCACTCCAGTACTCTTGCCTGGAAAATCCCGTGGACTGAGGAGCCTGGTAGGCTGCAGTCCATGGGGTCGCTGAGAGTCGGACATGACTGAGCGACTTACCTTTCACTTTTCACTTTCATCCATTGGAGAAGGAAATGGCAACCCACTCCAGTTTTCTTGCCTGGAGAATCCCAGGGATGGGGGAGCCTGGTGGGCTGCCGTCTATGGGGTCACACAGAGTCGGACACGACTGAAGTGACTTAGCAGCAGCAGCAGCAAGCTTGCTTTTGAAGCTCCAGTGAACTATAAATATATGTAGAGAACACGGTCAGTACCACATGGTTTGCCCATGGTATCTATTAATATATTGATTCTTTACTCTGAATATTGCTTTCTTTCACCTTCTGGGGTCTACTTTGTATATTTACTGGATATTTACCAATATCTATTGGATACTGCTGCTGTTGCTGCTAAGTCGCTTCAGTTGTGTACGAGTCTGTGTGACCCCATAGACAGCAGCCCACCAGGCTCCTTCATCCCCGGGATTCTCCAGGCAAGAACACTGGAGTGGGTTTCCATTTCCTTCTCCATTACTGGATACTAATCACATGTAAAGCCTGTGCTAAGTGCTCCTGTAGACTCAGAAGATTTTTTTAAAGAAGCAAAGATTCTCTTCTGAATGAATTTGTAATATATTAGAGGAGCCTAAACACATATAAATTAAGTCAGAAATTGAAAGGTGCCAGTCAAGCTGCTAGGAAAGTTAGAGAATGTAAATATTTCTTATTAGTATATACTTCATGTTTCTATAGTAGCTGTTGTCTCAGTATACTTCTCATCACTGAAATACATATTTAATAAAAGATATCTTGGTTGACTCTACAGAATTAATGTTCTCTTTCTAACAGTGCCTTTGTTTTGAGCAAGATTTATTCTCTTTCATATTAAAAAAATTGGAATTAATACGCTCTTTCTGAACAGTTCAATTTAATTACTACTTTAAAATTCAAAGAGAAACATCATTAAATATTAATAGGTCAATCTGCAAAAACAAATTTCACTGCAAGTTTGACTTAGGTAAATGGGAATTTGAGAAAGTATGACAGAGATTAAGAAGTAATAGAACTAAGAAGCAGTTTGCATTTTCTAGATCTCCATTTACTTATTTACAAAAATCTGAGTCTTAGGATTATGATTCCTAACAATTCTATAGGTGCAGGTGATATTAGTGAGAGAGGTGGTCTGGTATGATCTTCAGAAGAGAGTGATGGAGACGAAGGCAAACTGCACAGAGAGACCTGCTTTGTGTAAGTGGGCAGACATCATGGGAGTCGAGTTGAACATGCCATGCAGGATGTCTAGAATGTCTTTTTAAAGGAAATTAGAAATTTATATTTTTGTGATATATTCTATTACAAATATTATTTTGATTTTAAGCATAATACAGGCCAAGCTAAGGTCTACATGCTAAATAAAGCCTCAGGCTTCAAGTTTGCAACTTTTCATCTCTACCAAGCATCCATGAGCAGTCAATCATCAATTGCAATTGACCGACAGAATCAACCACCACCCAGTGCTTTCCAGTCCCCAAAGCATTAGGCTCATTTGGAGCACATTTTACATCAGCAGGACCTACACTCCACCTGCAGAGACTCTGATTCAATCAGTCCTGGGTTGGCATCTGGCATTAGTAGGCTTTAAAACTCCAGGGGTGATTCTAATGTGCAACTAGTTTGAGAACTGCTATCTCAAGGAAACATTTCCACCTCCCCCACGGATGCCAGAACCTCTTCAGGATGCCAGAACCAGTCCCCAGGGCTGTGTGAGGCCTTCTTCTTACAAAGTTTGCCTTTGCCATCGTTCTGGAGCTTTTATTGGTGATGAGATGCTGAAGTCACAAATCTCTCCTTTTTTCAAGAATGTCATTGATTTTGCTCAAGAGTGGTTCACAGCAATGCTGTCCCCAACCTCATCCACACTCCATTGTTTCAGGTTTTCATTTTCCTCCCAGCTGCAGAGAGGGAAGGAGAGAATCAAGGAAGAAATCCTCCCACTATTTTTCAATTTTATGCTGCCTAAACAATATTTATAAAAAACCCGGTGGTAAATCTCTCATTTACTGTCAGTTTTTCTACTGTTTGGGTGTACTTTTTATATTTTTGCTCCCTTAAAAAATTGAAAACAAATTAAATTCAGCAAAATAGAAGATCCAGGGAATACAGCAAATAATTACTCCTGCCAAGCATGAGTATTTAGCACCTGCATGTTTGGGAAACATTCAAATTGGTTTGCTTTGTATATGCTGTAAAAGTGCTCCCTGGAGCTGAGGAAATCTCTTTTGAATTTATTTGTTATTTATGTATTTATTTGATTTTGAAAATATAGGCAACAGGCGAATTAGGTTAGGTTGCAAGGTCTCTGGGCGCAGCTATGAGATTTTTAGAATGTCTCATTTGGTCTGGATTTCATAGTGGAGTCAGGCTTGGGTTATTAATCTGCAGATCCAGGGCCGGATGGATTATATTAAAGTAAGACTTTGTACACTTTCATATAACTCATTTTTGTCATGCAGCATTATGTTTCTCAGTGGCTTAAGGTTCACAAATGGCTCATAAATATTTTGTGAATGAAGGTTTGGGGATGATAGTTTGTCATAGCCAGGATGAATTGATGTGAGAGATAGAAGAAAAGAGAAGTGAGCTGCAGAATTTTCATCGCTCCTCCATATCTCGGGAACTGATTTAGAGGCCTGAGTAGTTTCTCCTTAATTACTTCAGAGATGGTTTTGGAAAATGCAACTCTAAATGGAGCGCAGGATGATTTATAGCACTATTTTATGAGATGGAATTAAAAATTCAAACCAGAATATGGCACTGTGGCAGCATGGGGCTACTCATTAAGTGGCAGTGAATGCTGCCATTCATTTGACTGCACCTGCTCTGGGAGGAACACACTACTACCTGCCCATTTGACTGGGTTCAGCAGGATGGAATGAGAGATACCAAGATCAGTGATTGGAGAGAAATTCTTTGCGGGGAATTGAGAGACACTCCCCACTTCCTGAAATGAAAACAGCCAGCAGCTTAAACCATAAGGGATGATTTGGGGGATACCATGCTGCCCAGAATCCATACACACAGCCCTGCAACTTTAGAGCTTATGGCTCAGCTTCTTCATTTGTCAAATGGGGTTTGGTGGTGCTCATAGGCTGTTCTATAAGGATGAGATAAACTCATATTTGGAGAAACCAGTGGTGAGCTAGATAATGCAGTAAAAGTGTAATTTATAGTGTGTTTTTCTAAAATCCCCAAGGAAACTGTCTCAAGATCCTTTCATGCACTGTTAGCATGAAGCAGAACCGTTGCTACACAAGGTGGTGCTGTAAGCAGAGGGTGTTCCAAGAAGAACCCAACTTTGTAAAAATCAGACCACTAGCAACCATTTACTCTTTGTGGGGCTCTGGCTGTGTGCACTGATTATTTTGTTGGACTGGTACTCACAGTCTACTCAGATGCGCAGACAAGATGCAGTTTCTTCATCACAGCTGTATCATCCTTGTGACCACCCTCCTGCTAAGTTGTGCGGATAGAGCAACTTAGAACCTTGAGCCTAATATAGGAACTGAAAACATCCCTTCAGGTTTCATAGGCCATTTTGGCCTATGGGCCAAAATGTTGTCTCTTAATTTCCATAATTTGCTCCCCACGACTTGCATCCATGCTAAGTCCCTTCAGTCATGGCCAACCCTATGGCCTGTAGCCTGCCAAGCTCCTCTACCCACGGGATTCTCCAGGCAAGAATGCTGGAGTGGGTTGTTATGCCCTCGTCCAGGGGAATCTTCCTGATCCAGAGATGGAACTTGCCTCTCTTACCATCTCCTGCATTGGCAGGCAGGTTCTTTACCACTAGCGCCACCTGGGAAGCCCAACACCCATCAAAAATGGCTTCTGTGATCTCAAGAGGGCAGGATAATGGTGTTTCTAAGGTGCAGGTGGAATCCTGTGATCCCTCTACTCTCTGAGCGATGTCCTTCTCTATCTAGTCCCTCCCAGCATCTCTGATTGGCATAACTTGTGATGACTTTGCTCTTGCACTGCTGGGTTCAGTAGCACTCCTCTGTTACTGGGCCTCACCTGGTTCTTTGTAGTTCTCTTTGGTCTCAGCTATGTCCTCCTTCTTCTCCTGGTCCAATCCTGGTATGCAGACCCCTCTCCCTTCATCATCAGAGAGGCCTATTTTTTCTCAACTCAACTTCTTTGTAATCATCCCTCATGAACTGGCAGGAAGTTCTAGATCTTGCCTATACCTCACCAGAACCAAAAGAAGTCCACTGGCCATTCCTATGATTACCATGTTGGAGTCATCAATTATCTTTGATGTCACCACCTCTTCTCATCCACTTCTCATCAGGTTGGTGCAGTGACAGTCGATAAAAGCATCTTTCCTAGAGTTCTTTGCGCTTTTAAAAAAATATGTAAAACATATTCTCATCTCTGAGTTCAAATCTGGAGAGGATTTTAGACCCTCCTGTCTCATTACTGCCTTAGTCCTGAGAGCTGCAGGAGGCTGATTGGGTTTGTCTTTGTAGCACATCCTCTGATTCTGGTAAATGAGTCTATGACCTGCCTTTCATGGGTGGAAGGTACATCTCAGATACACTCGGAAAGACAGGTCAAGGTCTGAGCAAGTCCTCCAGCTTTGGTTCTTGATTTGCAAAAATACTTAACTTTTACAGGCTTTCTCAACAAAGCCTGGCTTCCCAATCCATTGCCTTAGTGCAAAATCTCCTTTTAAATGCCAGAAACAGAAAATTAGTTATTTATTTTGATCATAACAATTCAATTCACAGTTCTTCAGGCTATGGATCAGCTTCTATTCTAGGTGCTAAGGATGCTGTTTAAAAGGAAATAGAATCTTTGCTTCCAAGGAGCTGTCACTAGCGGGAAGTGACAGATAAACCAAATGAATAAGCAAAATAAATAAATAAGTTAATGATATGTGGTATGAAGCAAAATAAAGCAAGAGATTATGATAGTAGGGGCTAAAGGTGGAATGCTGGGATTCACTTTAAAAATGACACATGAATAAGACCTGACAGAAGCTAGAGAGCAAGCCACATGAATTAACAGGGAGAGATGCTAGAGAAGGTCATGTAAAAATTAGAAGTAGAAATGCCTATTAATATTCTTCAAAATATCTCCATTACCTTGCCATCATCAATTCCAAAAAAAAAAAAAAATGCTTAATTTTAGGTGGAAATATCCAGACTGAATATTATTAAGAAATTATGCTTCCTAAAGTATCACAAGGGCTTCCCCAGTGTCTCAGCTGGTAAAGTATCTGCTTGCCCATGCAGAAGACGCAAGAGAGTGTGAGTTTAATCTCTGGATTGAGAAAATACCCTGGAGAGGGAAATGGCAACCCACTACAGTATTCTTGCCCAGAGAATTCCACGGACAGAGGAGGCTAGTGGGCTATATAGTCCATGGGGTTGCAAAGAGTTGGACACAACTGAGCATGCACACACACACACACAAAGTGTCACAAAGAAAATACCACATTCATACTTGAAAATCTTCTAGGAATTTTCATCACTTATATGACAAAATTATTCATTTACTCATGCAGAATATAATGAGTGTTGGGGATAAAAAAATGAATGTGATGTTGTCCCCGCTTCCAAAAAGCTCTGATTAATTAGGGAGGATGGACTTAATTATAAAAGCATGTAATGAAATCAATGCAATCTTGCTTGCATGCCAGCAAGAAGAGGCATTAGATACCTCCTCTCTTGGAAACAGACGAGGCATCTAACATGCCCTGGGTTGGAGTGAAAGCTCAGGAGAGGTTTCTTAGAGAAAGCAATTCCTGAGCTGTGTCTTAAGGATTTGTAAATATCATAGAATAGGATGACCTGAGAAGAGGCAACACCAGTTCATATATACGGATGAGAACCTGCAGGTAAATTAAAAATAGCTCTAAGTTGCTAGGAGTGAGGTTCAGGGCATGCATTGGAAAGAAAGGTGCCTGGAGATGTGGACAGATGAAGGAAAATTCTATTAAGTCCATCTGCATTCACAGGCATTTCTTCTGTACCATAGATATCTGTAGCAGTTCAGTAACTCTGGCCTCAGCTCTACTTGAGCTATATTGGGTGTCAGCAGCATCCACTTCTATTCATCTAAAGTGTTTTCATCTCCTAAAACCTGATTGCAGCCTGCCATCTCTGGGCACCCCTCCTTCATTATATCTGTCTGGGGCAATCCAACAAATATTTGCCATAGAGCCTTAGTTTCCATTCATTTTAGTCCAGCGACTTGCTGCCTATTTTTTTCATTTAAATGTCTCATGCATGTCTATTTTCCTTTCACAGATTATTCATTTGAGGGCACCAATAATCTTATGTTTCTCCTACATGGTCCACGTTGGTGCTCTACCTATAGTAGATGTCCAAAAGTCCTTGCTGAAAACATACTTTATAACCTCAGATCTATGCTGTCTAATATGGTAGTTACCAGCCACAGGTGGTTACCAAAACCATCCCCAATAAAAAGAAATGCAAGAAGGCAAAGTGGTTGTCTGAGGAGGCCTTACAAATAGCTGAGGAAAGAAGTGAAGTGGAAGGCAAAAGAGAAAGGAAAAGATATACCCAAATGAATGCAGAGTTCCAGAGAATAGCAAGGAGAGATAGAAAAGCCTTCTTAAGTGCACAATGCAAAAAGATAGAGGAAAACCATAAAATGGGAAAGAGGAAAACAATAAACTAGAAAATTTTCTTGAAGAAAATTGGAGATACCAAGATACCTTTATTGTGCAAAGATGGACACAAGAAGGGACAGAAATGGCAGGGACCTAAAGGAGGCAGGAGAGATTAAGAAGTGGTGCCAAGAATACACAAAACTATATAAAAAAAGGTTTTAATGACCTGGATAACCAACCACGATGGTGTGGTCACTCATCTAGAGCCAGATATCTTGAAATGTGATGTTAAATGGGCCTTGGGAAGCATTACTATAAACAAAGCTAGTGGAAGTGATGGAATTCCAGCTGAGCTATTTTAAATACTAAAAAATGATACTGTTAAAGTGTTGCATTCAGTATGTCAGCAAATTTGAAAAACAGCAGTGGCCATGGGACTGGAACAGCTCAGTTTTCATTCCAATCCCAAAGAAAGGCAATGCCAGAGAATGCTCAAACTACTGAACAATTTTACATATGAGCTAGGTGATGCTCAAAATCCTTCAAGTTGGGCTTCAGCAGTATGTAACTGGAGAAAGTCCAGATGTAAAATCTGGGTTTAGAAAAGGCAGAGGAACCAGAGATCAAATTGCCAACATCCATTAGATCATAGAGAAAGCAAAGGAATTTAAAAAAAAATCTACTTCTGTTTCATTGACTACACTAAAGTCTTTGACTGTGTGGATCACAACAAACTGGAAAATTCTTAAAGAGATGGGAATACCAGACCATCTTACATGCCTCCTGAGCAATCTGTATGCAAATCAAGAAGCAAAATTTAGAACTGGACATGGAACAGCAGACAGGTTCAAAATTAGGAAAGAAGTACATCAAGGCTGTATATTATTACCCTGTTTATTTAACTTATATGCAAAGTACAGCATGTGAAATGCTGGGCTGGATGAAGCACAAGCTGGAATCTAGTCCAGAGAAATATCAACAACCTCAGTTATGCAGATGATATCACTCTAATGACAGAAAGTGAAGAGGAACTAAGGAACCTCTTTATGAGGGTGAAAGAGGAGAGTGAAAAAGCTGACTTAAAACTCAACATTCAAAAAACTAAGATCATGGTATCTGGTGCTGTCACTTCATGGCAAGCAGATGGGGAAAAAGTGGAAACAGTGACAGACTTTATTTTCTTGGGCTCCAACATCACTATGGACAATTACAGCAGCCATGAAATTAAAAATGCTCACTCCTTGAAAGAAAAGCTATGACAAACCTAGACAGCGTATTGAAAAGCAGAGACATCAGACTGATGATACAGGTCTGTATAGTCAAAGATGTGTTTTTTGTCAGTAGTCATGTATGGTTGTGAGAATTGGACCATAAAGAATGCTGAGCACTGAAGAACTGATGCTTTTGAACTGTGGTGCTGGAGAAGCCTCTTGAAAGTCCCTTGGACAGCAAGAAAATCAAACCAGTCAAGCCTAAATGAAATCAACTCTGAATATTCATTTGAAGGACTGGTGCTGAAGCTGAAGCCCCAATACTTTGGCCACTTGATGCAGAGTGCTGACTGATTGGAAAAGACCCTGATGCTGAGAAAGACTGAAGGCAGGAGAAGTGGATGGGATGACCGAGAATGAGATTGTTGGATAGCATCACTGACTCAATGTACATTAGTTTGAGCAAGCTCTGGGATTTAGTGAAGGACAGGGAACTCTGGTGTGCTGTAGTTCATGGGGTTGCCAAGTCAGACATGACTTATTGACCAAACAAGAGCCATAGGTGGCTAATTAAATCAATTTTTAAAATATGATTAAAAATTGAGTGTCTCACCTCATTAGTCACAGTCCACATACTTAATAGCCCAAGAGTGGCTAATGGTTACAGTGTTGGGTAACACAGAAAACCCTTCCATCGTTACAGGAAGTTCTATTGGCCATCACTGCTTTCTCTGCTGCTGCTGCTGCTAAGTTGCTTCAGTTGTGTCCAACTCTGTGAGACCCCAGAGATGGCAGCCCACCAGGCTTCCCCGTCCCTGGGATTCTCCAGGCAAGAACACTGGAGTGGGTTGCCATTTCCTTCTCCACTGCTTTCTCTAGAACACTTAAAAAAAAAGTTTTGGGGTATAGGTGCTTTATATAGTTGTGTTAGTTTCTGCTGTACAGCAAAGTGATTTAGCTATACATATACATGTATCCCCTCTTTTTTTGGATTTCTTTCCCAAATAGATCACTCAGTAGAGTTTCCTGTGCTATACAGCGGTTCTCATTAGTTACCTGTTTTATACATAGTCTCAATACCATATATATGTCAATCCCAATCTCCCAATCATCCTACCCTCCTTTCCCCTGCTTGGTGTCCATACTACACTTGTTTTCTATGTTTATGTCTCTATTTCTGCTTTGTAAATAGGTTCATCTGACCATTTTTCTAGATTCTGCATGTGTGTTAATATGTGATATTTGTTTTTCTTTTTCTGACTTACTTCACTCTGTGTGACAGTCTCTAGATCCATCTAGAATACTTTTAAAAGCATTTTCAGATGAGAACCACTTCAAGTAACTTTGGAATCACAAATATAAATTGTCAAAAGAGAACCATTCAGTTTTATTGCACATGATGTTAAAACTATTGATAAAGCATTATAATTTGACTCCAGATAATTTATTTTTATAAGCTTGGCAATACACAAGATGTAGATATTTGTTGAAGAAATAAAACTGGTAGTGGTTTATTGATATTTACTGTGTGCTGAACACTATGCTAATACTAATATGCCATGTATATTGTATGCTATGCATATTTTTTTTCAAAATAGGTTTGCCTTTTATTGTGGAGCACACATATCAGTGTATGTTATAGATTTTTATAATTTAATCTTCTTTAGAACAACTCTTTGAAATATATATTATTAAAGGTGAAGAACCTGAGCTCATTCTGGTGAAACAATTTGCTTGGAATACACAACTAGGAAGTGAAAGTGAAAATGTGAACTCCTCTGTGGTGTCTGACTCTGCAACCCCATGGACCGTAGCCTGCCAGACTCCTCTGTCCGTTGAATGCTCCAGGCAAGAATACTGGAGAGGGTTGCCATTTCCTTCTCTAGGGGATCTTTCCTACCCAGGAATCAAACCCAGGTCATTCTTTACTGTCTGAACCACCAGGGAAGCCCATCGAAGAGTTGTTATTAAATCGCAAAGTCATGTCTGATTCTTTGTGACCCCATGGACTACAGCATGCCAGGCTCCATTGTCCTTCACTATCTCCTGGAACTTGCTCAAACTCATGTCCACTGAGATGGTAATGCTATCCAATCATCTCATCCTCTGTCGCCCCCTGCTTCTCCTACCTTCGATTTTTCCCAGCATCAGAATCTTTTCCAATGAGTTGGCTCTTCGCATCAGGTGGCCAAAGTATTGGAGCTTCAGCTTCAGCATCAGTCCTTCCAATGAATATTCAGGGTTGATTTCCTTAAGGATTGACTGGTTTGATCTCCTTGCAGTCCAAGGGACTTTCAACAGTCTTCTCCAGCAGCACAATTCAAAAACATCAATTCTTTGGTGCTCTGGTAAAAAAGATTAAATTATAAAATTGAATAGCACACCCTGATATGTGTGTTTTATGATAAAAACCAAATTCAATGTATTTTGAATACATATATATATGTGTATGGCATAAAATAAATAGAACCAACATACAAAATATCTATATAGGACTTGTTGACCCTAAAGTCTATCCAGGGTATATTTCATATATATAAATATATATACACACATACGCACACATATATATTCAGTATCAGTCACTGTATCTAAGAAATGTTATGATTTTCTGTATTTGCTTCTTTTTATAAAATAAAGACCTACAGATGTAAAATCATATTTCATCCTTCTCAAATCCATTTTGTCTCTTTTCCTTCTGCAAGTATAACTACTATACTGAAGTTTGCATGTGTATTTCCACCTATGTCTTGGTATTTTCACATATACACTATACATATACATATGTACATATGAAAAAAACAGAAATGTAGCATTCTGACAAATGTTGGTGCTTTTCTCACTTGTGAGGTAGAGATTAGGAGCATTTAAATGCTATTAAATGTAGCATTCTGACATTCCATTCAATATTTTGTTTCAAGATTAATTCCATTTAATGCATGTAGCTTTGGTTCATTTATCTCCACTATCGTGTATAATTCTATTGTGAGAATGCAGTATTGTTTATTTATTCATTGACTAACCTATTGATAGTTCTTTATGTTATTCCTCACTTTTCTTTATTATTACATGCCATGCTATAGAGAAGTACTGTCCTTAAGCATATTTCATGTATTTCTTTAGGATGAATATCTAGAAGCAATGGTTGTATGCAGGGTGTGTGGTTATATGTATCCACATGTTAGTAGACTTAGGTAAACTGTTCTCAAAATGGCAATTTCAATTTATATTCACATTGATGGCACTTGAAATTTCCTAGTTTTGCACATTCTTGCAGTATTTAGAATTTTCAGGTTTTTTAGTTTTGTCATCTGAATGAGTATGAAATGGTATTTTATGTTTGTTTTAACTTTAATTTCCTTGGTCATAGTCAAGTTGAGCCTATATTACTGTACCCAGTAGTCTTTCATGTTTCCTCTTCTGTGATATGCCAAACCATAAATATTGCCCAATATTTCCATTCAGCTATTGATTTAATTTTCAGTTTGATTTGTGAGAGTTCTTTATATGTTCTGGTTACTAATCATTTGTAATTTATATGGGCTGCAACTTTCCAGCTTGTCTTTTCTTTGTTTTTTCGATTTGTTAGCAGTTTTTAATTAAATATAATAGTCAGATTTATAATTCCCTTCTCCATGGTTTGTATTCTTGATATCATGGTTTGATATCTTGCTTAAAATGTATATATCAGTTCAGTTCAGTTCAGTCATTCAGTCGTGTCTGACTCTTTGCGACCCCATGAATCGCAGCATGCCAGGCCTCCTTGTCCATCACCAACTCCCGGAGTTCACTCAAACTCACATCCATCGAGTCAGTGATGCCATCCAGTCATCTCATCCTTTGTCGCCCCCTTTTCCTCCCAGCATCAGAGTCTTTTCCAATGAGTCAACTCTTCTCATGAGGTGGCCAAAGTACTGGAGTTTCAGCTTTAGCATCATTCCTTCCAAAGGACACCCAGGACTGATCTCCTATATATATGTGTGTGTGTATATATATATATATATACATGTATTTTAACATTGTAAAATCTCATGTTTTTCCCTAAATGTTTTAAAGTTATACTTTCTACACTTAAGGCTTTGGTCAATTTAGATTTTATTTTTGTGTATAATGTAATATAGGTACCCAGTTTTGTTTTTTATATAGGTAACCAGTTTAACTGAGTTTTGAATAGCCACCTCTGTCACCTCTATAATTTATCAAGTCCCTATATATGTGTGGGCTTGTTCTCTCTTCTTTGCTATTGGTCTCTTTGTTTGCTCCATTGTTTATAATCTGGTAATTTCTTATGGTGAATTTACTTGCTCTCTTTATTCTTTGAAATTGGTTTGGCTATTCTTGACCTTTTCTTTTTTCTTCTCAGTTTGTGGAACAGCCTGACAAGTTTTAATCCACATTTTTTTTTTTCCATTCTGCCCAACTGCCTGTGTTTTGAGTCCCAATTTGGTAGTAACAAAATTGAAAAATTCATTGTATGCTGTCCCTGAAAGATAAAAGTCCATCTCAGGAAGGACGGTGAGCTAAAATCAGAAAATTAATTACTTTGCACAGTTAAGCAGGGTTAGAACTGAGTATCATACCCACCATGCACAGGATGATGAACTGAGATCCAGGCAGGAGAATTGGGCAGGATATTGAGATGCCCAAGGTCTATGACAATTGCCTGGATACCCTGCAGGGGGTGAGGTGGGACATTAGTTACTCAACAAAAAGCTAATTCAGAGTCATTATAACTAGAAATAACATTGCTCTAGTTAACAGCCATTCCCCAAAGAGGCAACTCCTCTCATTGTAATGAGACAGTATGGCACAATGGTGTAATCAGACCTTCCAGCTCCAAAGGGCATGGCTTTCAATTCTAGCACCACCATGAGTTGAAAGTCCTTAGGTGAGGTTCTAGATGCTCTCTAAGCCTCTATAAAGTGAGGATGATCCTAATTTCTACCTCACAAGTGAGAAAAGCACCAAGCAATGCACTTGGGAAATAACAAGTGCTCAAGTAATGTTATTTTATTCTCTTAAAACATCTACAGTCTATCAAAATGACCTCAAATACCAGGAACTGTGTTCTCATCCATCCAGTATCCTCCTTGTCCTCTTCATGTGGGAAATTTGGGAATGGCAAACCGCTTCAATATCCTTGCCTTGAGAACCCCATGAACAGTATGAAAAGGCAAAAAAATATGACACCAGAAGATGAGCCCCCCAGGTTGGTAGGAAGCCCTAATAAGCTACAGGGGAAGAGCAGAGAAATAGTTCCAGAAAGAATGTGCATTTCCATTTTCTACACATTGAGGCTAGTAGCAGTTCATCACTGCGCTGGAGGCCAGGCCTACGATGCCTTATATGACACGTATGCCCTTTCTCTTCCAAGTCTGCACCTGGGCTCAAATCCTGGCCACTCCCAAGTTCTTGTTTAGGGAAAGTGACTTAACTTTTTTTTGCCTCAGTTCTGTAAATGTGGCAAACCGTAGCTAGGGTTATGAATATAATTCAGTGGGTGAAGATGTGAAAGCGCATGGGAGAATGTTCAACACATGGAAGTCCTCTATAAACACAGTTAAATAAAGATGAATAAACATGCTACACAACACCGTGCAGATTGTCTTGGTCAACTCCAGGCTGTGCCCCTTTTCGGTGCATGCCTGTGGAAAGCTTACTGAAAGTTACTCAGCTTCTCTCAACTCAGGTCCTTCTTTGTTAGCTAGGAATATAATGTCCTTCTCAGAGGGTCATTCTGAGGATTAGTAGAAATTTTGTATGTGAACTGCCTGGCACATTGGAACTCCCTGACAAATATAAGCTTTTATTATCACTTAACTCTTAGCATAGGATCACTTGCTCAAAGCTTTGTTAACTTGGGGCTAATATTTGGGTCAAGGATGAGGGTGATAGCTAGCCAAAATTAATAGAAGTTCTATATTTAACAGATGTGAGGGGCAGAGCTAGTTTACTGGGAACTGAGAGAACCCGTCCTTTCTTTTTTATACCCCCTAACCTTCTGAAGACATAACCCATAACATCCAGATTGGGTGTGGCCAGGTGGTGGGATGGGCATGGGGCATAATCTGAAGCTTTCTTAGTTTATGTCCAAAGGCTATTTTACTTCCTTAAGAGTAGTGTTACTTCTGCTTATTCGACTTTGCCATGAGGAGGAGAGAAAGTTTTTTTTTTTTCTATCTTGAGTCGCTATAGGCTGACACAGAAACATCTGGTTTTTCCTCTTTCTCTCCATACATCTCAGGATGGACATTCCAAGCTCCCTCCCAAATATATCTGAGAAGATGGAATGGGTTGAGATCATCCTGTGCCAGCCGCTTAACTAGGTCTGTAAGTTGAGAAAAGCTTGAGAAAAATGGAAAGGAATGAGAGTTTGAAATTGTTTTAATCTTCAACAAGTTAGATGTAATTACAAAATAAAACCTCAATATCACAGCTGTGGTTATCCACCCAAAAACAATCTTCACAGTTTGTGAATTCAGCTTTCCATTCATTAGTGGCTGTCCCCCAGTTAGTGATATGTTCTAATCATAAATGAATTCTTAATAGCCTCAAACCAAAGGAATTACGGCACAAAGGTCACTGTTTATTTTTAAATGGCTTTTTGTAATGTAATACCAAATATCTATGATAAAAAAATTTTACTCCTTCTGGAACTGGTTAGGGATAAAGAGGATACTTGCTTCAAAGCTCCAGGGAGACAATGGAGACAATGTCGCATTTTAGACAGTGCAGTAAATGGATGTCCCAAGAGTAGCCTATACTCACATCCACATAATCGCAGGCTTTTGTTTCAAGGAAAAGTAATCTGTAGCTCAGCCTCTAAGGGCCTGTATTAGCTAGAATATAAGATTGGGTTCTGTAGAAAAGACCAAATTAACAGTGACTTAAGCAGGATAAAAATTAATTTATTTTGAATCTTAAAATCCAGGCTGATGTGAAGTTCTGTTGCAGAACATAGTTCTCAGAAGTCCAAGTTACTTCATGACCGTCCTCTTCCTTGGTCAACAGTTGTCTAGATTCCAGCCATTAGAAGGAGGAAAGAAAAGACAAGGGCATACTCCTTGACTTTAAGTTCATGGCCCAGCAGCTCTGCACATCATTTGTGCTCATATGTCATTGACCCAAACATGGTTATGTGACACACATTCTGCAGAGGAAGCTGGGATATGTAGTCCTTATTCTGGGCAGACAAAATCTCAGCTAAATTCCTAATGGCCACAGAGGTTATATGAAAGATCACTTGAGAAGTCAGGTAGATTTAGTGTTCAGAGAGCCTGAAGACTTTGAATTGGGTACATCACAGGGCCTACCAGATGTTCACATGTTGAGCCAGCCCTCGAAGCCTTGATGCATCCCAGTAGAACTAGCCACCCCATCTGTTCCCAGAAGTTTATGCTTTAGCAAGAGGGTTTTCAGACAGTGCCCATAATTTGAACCCTTTTATGTATCTAGTCTCAGAGAAGGTGATGGCACCCCACTCCAGTGCTCTTGCCCGGAAAACCCCACGGACGGAGGAGCCTGGTACGCTGCAGTCCATGGGGTCACGAAGAGTCGGACACGACTGAGCGACTTCACTTTCACTTTTCACTTTCCTGCATTGGAGAAGGAAATGACAACCCACTCTGGTGTTCTTGCCTAGAGAATCCCAGGGACGGGGGAGCCTGGTGGGCTGCTGTCTATGGGGTCGCACAGAGTCAGACATGACTGAAGCAACTTAGCAGCAGCATGTATCTAGTCTAGTAGAGAAGATAAGAGCTAAGGAAAAGTTATATGTGCCATAAGGAGATTTTAATCAAGGGTTAGGAAATTCAGGAGGTGAAGGGATCCTTCCCAAACAAATGCCATCTCTTCTCTGACCTGCTCATTTGCTACACCTTCTCCAATCATAAAGCCCAGGAACATTAGTATTGGGTTTCAGATGACCAGCAAAGATGGCAATGAAGGAGAGGTTGCTATAAGCTGAGCAAACAAAAGTGTGAAAGTTTCACTTTGGCTAGGACAGAAGCTTCTGAAGCTGAGAAATGACAGGTAAGACTGAAAAGGAAAGCAAGGAAAGCTGGGGTCAGTGTTTTCCCAGGCAGCTATTTTGACACTGGACAAATGGAATTCCACTTCCTAAGGGCACTCACTGACTAGGGAGAACATGAGATGTACAGACAGTTTCCTACATGTAAGTATACATACACATTCTCCTAAAGTGGTCAGAGCTTAACAACATACTGCTTAAAGAGTCATATAGATGGTAAGAATATACTACTAGAAAATCACCTAAATTTCAGGATAATGGTAACATCTGGGTTTATTGTTGTTTAGTTGCTAAGTTGTGTCCAACTCTTTGTGACCCCATGGACTGTGGCCTGCCAGACTCCTCTGTCCATGTGATTTCTCAGACTAGAATACTGGAGTGGGTTGTCATTTCACTCTCCAGGGGATCTTTCCAACCCAGGGATCAAACCCAGGTCTCCCACTCTGCAGGAAGATTCTTTAGCTGAGCCACCAGGGAAGTATGTCTGGGGAGTACTATGTAAATGGGATCAAGGAGGGACACTCAGGGGGTTATCTGATAACCCGGGTGGTGAGTACATGTATGTTAATTTTATTATTATTCTTTTAAATATACAGAAATGCTTAATACACTGCTGTGTAAGTCTGCATACATCACAATGGGAATCAAGAGCCTAAAATAAGGAGCCAGGAGACCTAAGTTCTAGGTTAGGCAGTTCAGCTAAGTATATGTACAATTTTTGGCAATTTGCTTTATTTTTCTGAGTCTCAGATTTATAATCTGCAATAATAGATTCTCTTGAATTCAAATTCTATATATTTTTATGAAATTTTTATATATGTTTGTTTTTGGACCACATTTTCACAGAAGTCATAAGATTCTCTGAATATTTGACTAGTATTTAGGGTGGTGGAATGTAACAATTTTTCTTTCTCTAGTTTAGAGGTGAGCTTTTTGTATATGATGGAACAGAAAGTAGAGAATAGAACATAATGTAAAATGATTTGAATAAGGGAGTTCAGGAGGCTGAATGAAGTTACTACAATATCAGAAATAGATGTGGTTAAAGATATAAGTAATTTCTTTTTTATGTGTTGGATCTAAAAGATGTTTAGAATGTCTCTGGGAGGATTTCTTTTTTGTTTATTTGGTTTTTTGGTTTGTTTGTTATTTTGTTTGTTCTGGGGAAACCAATTTTGTTAATTGTACATATGACATATTAATCTAGGAAACTGTTTAACTAATCTCTCTAAACTTCAGTTACTTTTTCTGTAAACAGGGGATAATACCACTTACAACATAGGATTATTGTCAGGATGAAATGGGATAATGTGAGCGTAGTGCTAAGCAGTTTCTGGTACCTGATGAGCATCCAATAAATGTTAGAGGTGATGATGATGATGATGGAGGAAGAGGAGGAGGAGAGGAAAATGATGATGATAAAATGGAGGTTTCAACATTTTAAACAATGGAATATTTTCCAGTGAAAACTCTGGCATTTTAAAAGAGTTGTATTTGTGTGAATGTAAAGAATTCAGAATAAACCCTTTTGGTCCCTCTGAAGTAAAGCACTTATTCCAGGACTATCAGGAGAGCTAAAAATGCCCCCCATCAAGCAAATGGATGCTGAGTTTTAGCTACCCATAACAGATTTTTGCAATATCCACTTTTCTATTGAAAAAGGTCTATTTTTGAGATGCTTCTGAAATGTTGATTAGGCAAATTGGCAATGTATCACCAATCCTTTATCCTTCTTATTATGTCCCTCTTTTCTCCCCCATGTCATCAACCTCCTCCTTCCCCACCACATCCTCCTCTCCCTCCTCCTTCCTCTCTTCCTTCTTTCTTTATTATTTCCTCTTTTTCTTTTAATTCTATTCTTTCTCTTGTCCACTTCTTTATTATCATAATGATCAACAAGAGTAAATGACTTTTTTTTTCCCTCCTCAATATCCCTTCTTCTTTTTCTGGACCCCTCCCCTCCTTATTTCTTCCTTTTATATAGTTCAGGGGACCAAGACGTGTTCTTCCCACTCTTCCCCCAGCCCCAAGACACATGTAGAAACCTGGTTAAGCAAGATAACCTAGACTCCTAGACATGGGCGTCTGTGTAGAGTTGACATCTCCCACATGCAAGACTATTTGGAGACTTGTCTGGTGCATGAGACTTGACACGCAGAAGTTACAACAGAGGTAGGTTCTTATGTGTGTGATCAAATGTGTATGATCAAATCACAAGTAGGCAGAGGTTTCTGTGGCTTTTTTCCTCATGGTCACTTGGAAGAATGTTTGCAGGGAAGGAAAGAGTCTAAGACAAAAGGGAAGAATTGAAAGAAGGAATGGAAGAAAAAGAGAAAGGCTGAGGCAGAGACTTAGGGAGTGATTTAATAACAATTTTTGGCACTGGATTCAACATTTCTCAAGCCACATCTGTGCAAAAATGTTTAATTTCATGACAAAATACATTTAAAAAAATTTTGAAAATTGAATATTTGAGTTTGTTTCTTCTCATTTATACCTCAGTATTTACTGAATAAAAATTTGAGGGAATGAATTAGCTTGTTAAAATTCAAGGTGTTAAGTACTGGCACTTAAATTTTTAATTAAAAAAAGATATGCAACATAAAATATATATGTCTTTTTCAGAGCACTCTTATTAGACATGGGTAGTTAGATCAACTAAATTTTTCCGGCTGGTCTCAATAAGTCATGTTCAGTAGACAACTCAATTTGAGATAAAATTTCTTATTTAAAAGAAGGCTTCTTTCTTGCTGTATGATTTGAAATGTGTACAGCGGCATCTTCATCTTCATGTTGGTGATAAAGTTTGTCTTACTTGCAAACATCAGTGCAAGTAAAACACTAACATATATGATGAATGGCATGAATAACTTGGAATACAGACCATAATCAAAGACAATGCAATAGTTCTCCCTTTTTTCATGGTTTCACGGTTTCAGTTACCCGTGGTCAACTATGGTCCACAAATATTATATGGAAAATTCCAGAAATAAGAAATTCCTAAGTTTTAAATTGTGTGCTGTTCTGAATTGTGTGATGAAATCCTGTGCCATTGTGCTCCTTCCCTGCAATGTCAGTCCTCCCTTTGTCCAGTGGCCCCATGATGTAGAAGCTGCCATCCCTTTGGTACAGGAAGGCACACAGTATAAATGGAGTCTGGTACTATCCACGGTTTCAGGCATCCATTGAGGTTCTTGGAACACATCCCCAGCAGACAAGGAAGGACGGCTGTAAAGAAAATCAACAAAATCTGTTATTTTTCATTTGTTTTGGGCTTCATATTTAAATAAAACAAAGTGGATATGGTAAATATTTCACATATGTAAATACTGGTGTCACATTCCTATTAATCATGTAGTGCAACATTTGATATTCTCAATTAAAACCCTTAATTTGCCTGCTACACTGCCTGCAGTCCCTCGAGTAATTGCTCTCTTATTTTTCTGGATAACTTATTTAGGGAAAAATAAAATAATAAAATGATCTTAAAATGAAAAGGCCTGAAAATAGCACTCTTATTTAAATTACAATACTTCACACTCATCTGAGATTTCTTCATCTCTGCAATAACGCAGCTGTTTTCCTCAGGGTGTTCTCACAAGTTCATAAAGAAAAAAATTGTTATGAGCCTTCCCAAACCCCAAGGAAGGCAGCTGTGTTTTTGATAAACTGGGCTACGGTTTCAACACTTCAAGCTATAGAGAAATTTACACGGGAATTTTCTGCATTATATATCCATGAGCAATATATTTTCAACAGTAACAACATACACTGTATTTAGTCAGAGTTTACATGGCGAAGCGGTCAGGCTGAACACTGTGAAATTAAAAACCTGACCTTCAGCAGAAGCCTCTGCCCTAAACATACAGAATGTCACTCACTCTGACCTGTAGAAAAACGCCAGGGAAATCAGGGGAGGGTGAAGAGATGCTTGGGCTGAACTCCCCCATCAGATGTCCAAGTGTCACGTTTTTCCCCATATTCAGGAGAGGGGATGTGTCAGAAATCAATGGCATTTTCCAAGAGTCTTAGTTAGGAAAAAGGGCTCGAGTGGTGGAAGAGTTGGGGCTCTGCCAATCCAAAATTCTCTTGTTTCAGAGGCAGGGCTGACTCTTCCTTGCTCTCTCACCTTTGCTGTCAAAGCACTTATCCTTCTGATTTTGGACAAGGAAGCGAACATCCCCAGACGGAACATATTTGAAAGTTTTCTGTGTACTTTTCCTAAGAAGTGACCTAGGTTGTGTCTACCCAACTGCAAGAAAACATGAGGGCAAAACACTAATCCATGTGTTCAGTTGTGGAAAGTACTTGCTTCTCCCCGACCTGCCCTCCTCCCTTTTAGTTGCCTTTGTCTCACTTGGAACAGCCTCTTGGATCATTCCTTCAGGCAGAGTCATCGTTCTTTGTCAGATCTGCTCTCTATCAAGCCAATTCTCATTTATTCAGTGCTGGTTTCTTCCTTTGTGCATCATTTATCCTGCTGACGTTTCTTTTACTTCCTGCTGCCCTCTTGGGCTTCTATACTACAGCCATTGCAATAGATTGTTAAAAGAAAAAAAAAGCCTACACTTTAACTTATTCTGTGAGCTATGTCTCTTTTCAGAACTCTATTGTTGTTATCATTTGCTTGCTTGTTCTAAGCAGGTAGTCATATTGTTATTACAAGTCTTCCCCAAGTTCATTTATTTAACACCTATAATATTTGAGCTCCTATTACGGATTATGTATTGGGTTATGTGTATGTGTTTTCTAATGAAGGGCACAGAGAGACAGATAAGGAAACAAATAACTGCAATATGTTGTGATGTACAGAATAAGAAAAGTAGCAACACCTACAGTGCTAGAACTAAGGGCATTTTTGTGGGGTGAAAAGGCATTTAATCAACCCTAGAGGACTGATAATCACAGAAGCAGCTAGCATGCTAAGAAATTCAAGTAAGCTGTGTCATTGAACCAGCTGTCTCACTTTAGTCTCCTTTTGTAAGTGAGGCTCTGAGAGATAAAATAATTTTCCAAAGGTCATAGAACTAGTAAATAGTAGAGACAGAGGTCACAGGGGTATCTGTTTCCAAAGCCCATTGTGTATCTTAACACCAAAAGACAGTTTTCCTTTGTTTTTTCATAAGTCTGGTTTTATATTTCTGTCAGCCCGAGAATTGAGGATACAAATATTTGTTGCATATTAAGAATAATGATCACAGAAAACAAGCTTATGTTTACTAAAGAGAAAGGTTAGGGAAGGGACAAACTAGCAGCTTGGGATTAACAGATACACACTGCTGTATACAAAATAAACATCAAGGACCTACTGTATATCTTAGGTAACTATATTCAATGTGTTGTAATAACCTATAATGGAAAATAATCTGAAAAAGAATATATAGGCTTCCCTGGTGACTCAGTGTTAAAGAATCTGCCTACCAGCGTAGGAGACACAGGTTCGATCCCTGGGTTGGGAAGACTCTCCGGAGAAGGAAATGACAACCAATTCCAGTATTCTTGCCTGGGAAATTCCGTGGACAAAGGAGCCTGGCAGGGCATAGTCCATGGGAGCCGCAAAAAGAGTAGGACATGATTCAGTGCCTAAATAACAACTATATATATATATATATATATATATATATATATATGAATCTGCTTACTGTAAACCTGAAACTAATACAATATTGTAAATCAACTATGAAGTGAAGTGAAGTGAAAGCTGCTCAGCTGTGTCCGACTCTTTGCAACCCCATGGACTGTACAGTCCAAGGAATTCTCCAGGCCAGAATACTGGAATAGGTAGCCCTTCCCTTCTCCAGTGGATCTTCCTGACCCAGGAATCAAACTGGAGTTTCCTGCATTGCAGATGGATTCTTTACCAACTGAGCTATCAGAGAATCCCTAAAAATCAACTACACTTTAATTAAAAAAAAGAATAATGTTCACTTCCAAATGTAGATGAAAGTAAATTCTGTGATTTGATTAACTTACTATATTAATACTTTTACTAACCCTTTGACTAGGGGTGAGGTTCACAATGTTGCATACCATAACTCCCTATGTCTCATGGTAGATATCACTGATCAAGCACTATCCTCTGGTCTGCTAATCCCAGGTGTAGTCAGGAAGGGTGACTACAATTGTATTCCAGGATCCACACCTACAAATCAACCAGCCTTGGCTTATGAGTTGAATTATTGAATTGTGTCCCCCTAAAGTTCATATGGGCTTCCCTGATAGCTCAGTCAGTAAAGAATCTTCCTGCAGGGCAGGAGACCTGGGTTTGATCCCTGGGTTGGGAAGATCCCCTGGAGAAGGAAATGGCAAACCACTCCTGTATCCTTGCCTGGACAATCCCATGGACAGAGGAGCCTGGGGGTGCTGCAGTCCATGGAGCCACAAAGAGTATAGTCCATGGGGCTACAACTGAGCAACTAACACTTTCAAAGTTTGTATGCTGAAGTCTGAGACCCCAGTACCTCAGGATGTAACCTTATTGGAGATAAACATAATTGGGTTAAAGCAGGCTGTAATAGTGGGCTCTAATCCAATAGTACTGGTTTCTTTGTAAAAAGGGAGAATTTGGAGACAGTCATGAACACAGAGAGATGTCATATGTCGATGAATGTAGATATCTACAAGTCAAGGAATACAGAGGGTTTCCAGCAAAACTCTAGAATCTAAGACAGAAGGATAAAACATGTCTTCCCCTACAGCCCTCAGAAGGAATTAAGCTTGCTCACACTTTGATCTCAAATTTCTAGCCCCAAGAACTCAGACAATAAATTAATATTGTTTAGCCCCCCAATTAGTGACACTTTATCATGGCAACTATGGCCAACTAATATGGCATGTTAGACAAAACCGTTTTCCCATTTCTATCCTGAGAAGATGGGCAAAAAATAAAGAAGTCAACTCCTCCTCTCCTCTCCGGCCATGATGATAGTATTCACTTCTAACATAGGTTATTCTCATCCAAATTCAGTTTCCTCATTGAATTCAATATAATGTATGATCCCACATGGCAGAATAAATGAGCAGTTAACACTGGGTTCCACCTATGTCAAATGTCCTTTATGCTAAGCAAGGCTAGTGTCTCAGGGAACAAATCGTAGCCCCACTAGTATGCAGAGACTGATTATATTCTTTAGAAGTATGCATCTGGGAACAGTGGAAGTCCTCTCTGGGCCAGTATTTCTCAGCCCCTGTCCAAACTGTATCACTAAGAAAGGGTACTTGTTCAGGCCAGAGGGAAGTACACCATGCCAGTAACCCTAATATTAGTCTGGATTCTTATGCACACCATTTCAGCAAATGATTATTACCACAATATAGAAGGATAACCATCAAAAGATGTGCAAGTAAATGTATCTGTGTGTATGTGTAATGCTATTTGAAAATTGGCCTATCTTATACGCTATTGTAAAATGAGTAAGTGAATGAATGAATAAGGCATGAGATGGTGCCAAAGAGCACAGGCTTTGGAATGGACAGAACTGGGTTTTAAGGATTAAGAGAGCTAGCATTTGGAAAATAAATGTTACTTTCACATTCCTTGCTTCCATTACCACTTTTCTTCAAGGACTGTAGCCCCCCTTTTATTAAACATCCTGGCTTTCATGGTCCTATTTCTAGCTTTGTCTAGAAGCTAGATTTCCGCAAGGAAATCTTGTCGAGGAAATGGTCGAGTAAGTCTCACTTCAGGTGCAATGATACTTTCTTCCTCTTTTAGGAAAGGATGATTCTCTTCAGAAACCAATCTTTTATAAATGAAGGTTTTATTAATCAATTATCATCTTGGAACAGATGAGTGCATCAGCAGAAACCAAGCATCATGTACTGCTTTAGTGATCAAAGAGTGTATTGGAATGACATGCACATTCCTTTATGTCTCTCGAGGTGCACGTTATTGTCATAGCCCCATATTTCCAACTCATCTGTGCTGGATGTCAACCCGTTTTGTTCCTCACTCTTCTAAATTGCCCTATTAACCAACTGGCCCTGAAGACACATTCATCAGTTAGGGAACTTTGGATAATATAGCTAACTATTGCTTGTGCCTTATGGATTCTCTCTCTGTGACAGTGGGGTTCTCACTAGTGTCCTACTTGAGTCTTTCTGGCTACTGAAGTATATGAAAAGATTTAGAGAATTAAAAAAATGTCCCTTGTCTTCCACTACATTATAGCTTGCTGCTGCTGCTGCTGCTAAGTCACTTCAGTCGTGTCTGACTCCGTGCAACCCCAGAGACGGCAGCCCACCAGGCTCCCCTGTCCCTGGGATTCTCCAGGCAAGAACTGGAGTGGGTTGCCATTTCCTTCTCCAATGCATGAAAGTGAAAAGTGAAAGTGAAGTCACTTAGTCGTGTCCAACTCTTTGCAACCCCATGGACTGCAGCCAATCAGGCTCTTCCGTCCATGGGATTTTCCAGGCAAGAATACTGGAGTGGGGTGCCATTGCCTTCCCCCACATCATAGCTTAAGTTCTTTTAAGTCAATTAAGTTGCTCAAAACCAACCTCAGAATACAGTGAGGCACTCAGTGTTTTACCAGAGGCAGGCAAAGATCAAGATTACCTTGATACAAACACGTGACCCTCTTCAAACTGTATTGGTTGACTTAGCTGCCATTTCCTTGCCAGCCTTATAGGTAACAGTGTCCTATAAAAAGTTCCTTTGGGTAGAGAAATTCCTTCTAATGTTTGCTGCTAGGGGACTTCCCTGGTAGCTCAGCTGGTAAAGAACCTGCCTACAACGCAGTAGAGCCTGGTTTGATTCCTGGCTTGGGAAGATCCACTGGAGAAGGGATAGGCTACCCACCTCAGAATTATTGGGCTTCTAAATCCTGCTTCCAAACCCTCTCCTCCTAAACTGGAGCTCTAGTTTGATTCTAGTGAGAATAAGTATGTTCTTTCAATATTTGAGACCTATACTCAGTTCAGTTCAGTTCAGTCGCTCAGTCATCTCCGACTCTTTGCAACTGCATGAACTGCAGCACACCAGGCCTCCCTGTCCATCACCAACTCCCGGAGTTCACTCAGACTCAAGTCCATCGAGTCAGTGATGCCATCCAGCCATCTCATTCTCTATCATCCCCTTCTACTCCTGCCCCCAATCCCTCCCAGCATCAGAGTCTTTTCCAGTGAGTCAGCTCTTCGCATGAGGTGGCCAAGGTATTGCAGTTTCAGCTTTAGCATTATTCCTTCCAAAGAACACCCAGGACTGATCTCCTTTAGAATGGACTGTTTGGATCTCCTTGCAGTCCAAGGGACTCTCAAGAGTCTTCTCCAACACCACAGTTCAAAAGCATCAATTCTTTGATGCTCAGCTTTCGTCACAGTCCAACTCTCACATCCATCCATGACTACTGGAAAAACCATAGCCTTGACTAGACAGACTTTTGTTTGCAAAGTAATGTCTCTGCTTTTCAATATGCTATCTAGGTTGGTCATAACTTTCCTTCCAAGGAGTAAGCATCTTTTAATATCATGGCTTCAATCACCATTTGCAATGATTTGGGAACCCCCAAAAATAAAGTCTGATGGTGTTTCCACTGTTTCCCCATCTATTTCCCATGAAGTGATGGGACCAGATGCCATGATCTTCGTTTTCTGAATGTTGAGCTTTAAGACAACTTTTTCACTTTCCTCTTTCACTCTCATCAAGAAGCTTTTTAGTTCCTCTTCACTTTCTGCCATAAGGGTGGTGTCATCTGCATATCTGAAGTTATAGATATTTCTCCCAGCAATCTTGATTCCAGCTTGTGCTTCTTGCAGCCCAGTGTTTCTCATGATGTACTCTGCATATGAGTTAAATAAGCAGGGTTATAATATACAGCCTTGATGTACTCCTTTTCCTATTTGGAACAAGTCTGTTGTTCCATGTCCAGTTCTAACTATTGCTTCCTGACCTGCATATAGGTTTCTCAAGAGGCAGATCAGGTGGTCTGGTATTCCCATCTCTTTCAGAATTTTCCACAGTTTATTGTGATCCACATAGTCAAAGGCTTTGGTATAGTCAATAAAGCAGAAATAGATGTTTTTTCTGGAACTCTCTTGCTTTTTCTATGATCCAGTGGATGTTGGCAATTTGATCTCTGGTTCCTCTGCCTTTTCTAAAACCAGCTTGAACATCTGGAAGTTCACGGTTCACGTATTGCTGAAGCCTGGCTTGGAGAATTTTGAGCATTACTTTACTAGTGTGTGAGATGAGTGCAATTGTGTGGTAGTTTGAACATTTTTTGGCATTGCCTTTCTTTGGGATTGGAATGAAAACTGACCTTTTCCAGTCCTGTGGCCACTGCTGAGTTTTCCAAATTTGCTGGCATATTGAGTGCAGCACTTTCACAGCATCATCTTTCAGGATTTGAAATAGCTCAACTGGAATTCCACCACTTCCACTAGCTTTGTTCGTAGTGATGCTTTCTAAGGCCCACTTGACTTCACATTCCAGGATGTCTGGATCTAGGTGAGTGATCACACCATCGTGATTATCTGGATCGTGAAGATCTTTTTTGTACAGTTCTTCTGTGTATTCTTGCCACCTCTTCTTAATATCTTCTGCTTCTGTTAGGTCCATACAATTTCTGTCCTTTATCAAGCCCATCTTTGCATGAAATGTTCCCTTGGTATCTCTAATTTTCTTGACGAGATCTCTAGTCTTTCCCATTCTGTTGTTTTCCTCTATTTCTTTACATTGATCGCTGAGGAAGGCTTTCTTATCTCGTCTTGCTCTTCTTTGGAACTCCACATTCAGATGCTTGTATCTTTCCTTTTCTCCTTTGCTTTTCACTTCTCTTCTTTTCACAGCTATTTGTAAGGCCTCCCCAGACAGCCATTTTGCTTTTCGCATTTCTTTTCCATGGTGATGGTCTTGATCCCTGTCTCCTGTACAATGTCACAAAACTCTGTCCATAGTTCATCAGGCACTCTATCTATAAGATCTAGTCCCTTAAATCTATTTCTCACTTCCATTGTATGATCATAAGGGATTTGATTTAGGTCATACCTGAATGGTCTAGTGGTTTTCCCTACTTTCTTTAATTTAAGTCTGAATTTGGCAATAAGGAGAGCCACAGTCAGCTTCTGGTCTTGTTTTTGCTGACTATAGAACATCTCCATTTTTGGCTGCAAAGAATATAATCAATCTGATTTTGGTGTTGGCCTTTTGGTGATGTCCATATGTAGAGTCTCCTCTTGTGTTGTTGGAAGAGGGTGTTTGCTTTGACCAGTGCGTTCTCTTGGCAAAACCCTATTAGCCTTTGCCCTGCTTCATTCCGTATTGCAAGGCCAAATTTGCCTCTTACTCCAGGTGTTTCTTGACTTCCTACTTTTGCATTCCAGTCCCCTATAATGAAAAGGACATCTTTTTTGGGTGTTAGTTCTAAAAGGTCTTGTAGGTCTTCAGAGAACCATTCAACTTCAGCTTCTTCAGCATTACTGGTTGGGGCATAGACTTGGATTACTGTGAGAGTGAATGGTTTGCCTTGGAAACGAACAGAGATCATTCTGTCATTTTTGAGATTGCATCCAAGTACTGCATTTCAGACTCCTTTGTTGACCATGATGGCTACTCCATTTCTTCTAAGGGATTCCTGCCCACAGCAGTAGATATAATGATCATCTGAGTTAAATTCACCTATTCCAGTCCATTTTAGTTCGCTGATTCCTAGAATGTCGACATTCACTCTTGCCATCTCCTGTTTGACCACTTCCAATTTACCTTGATTCATGGACCTAACATTCCAGGTTTCTATGCAACATTGCTCTTTACAGCATCAGACCTTTCTTCTATCACCAGTCACATCCACAACTGGGTATTGTTTTTGCTTTGGCCCCATCCCTTCATTCTTTCTGGAGTTATTTCTCTACTGATCTCCAGTAGCATATTGGGCACCTACTGACCTGGGGAGTTTCTCTTTCAGTATCCTATCATTTTGCCTTTTCATACTGTTCATGGGGTTCTCAAGGCAAGAATACTGAAGTGGTTTGCCATTCCCTTCTCCAGTGGACCACATTCTGTCAGACCTCTCCATTATGACCCGCCCGTCTTGGGTGGCTCCACAGGGCATAGCTTAGTTTCACTGAGTTAGACAAGGCTGTGGTCCTAGTGTGATTAGATTGACTAGTTTTCTGTGATTATGGTTTCAGTGTGTCTCCCTCTGATGCCCTCTTGCAACCCCTACCATCTTACTTGGCTTTCTCTTACCTTGGATGTGGGGTATCTTTTCATGGCTGCTCCAGCAAAGTGCAGCTGCTGCTCCTTACTTTGGACGAGGGGTATCTGCTCACTGCGGCCCCTCCTGACCTTGAACGTTGAGTATTTCCTTTGGCCCTCCTGCGCCCAGGCAGCCACCGCTCCTTGGACATGGGGTAGGTCCTGCAGGCTGCCGCCCCTGTCCTCGGGAGGAGAGTAGCTCCTCTAGGCCGCTCCTGTAATTCCCTGGAGATCCAGTGGTTGGTTAGGATTCCAAGCTTTCACTGCTAAGAACTTGGGTTCTATCCCTCATCAGGGAGCTAAGATCACACAAATTGAATTGGATTGGATTGCCATTTCCTTTCCAGGGGATCTTTCCAACTCAGGGATAGAACCCGGGTCTACCTGTACTAAAAGTTGCTTTTCGATTATCTGAAATACAAAGTTAACTGATTATCTGGTATTTTTAAAATTTATTTTATTGAGATGCAGTTGATTTACAATGTTGTATTAATTTAATATCAATATATCTTATGATTACTGTTTTGCATAGATATTCATCTTATTAATAAAAGTAACTGAATTGGAAAAAGGTCGTTAAATACCATTATTTGTAGGAAAAAACAATAAAAAGCTGAAGATATAAATAACTAAGCCAATGTCATACTTTTTTGATATTTTTATATGAAGATGCTGTAAGAAGATAGCACTGCTTTTTCAAAAATGAAGAGGCTGTAAGGGTGTACTAACTTAACTGCACTCTTTCTGCACAGGCTGAATTGGCAGACAAAGCCCTTGGTTCAGGTTGCAGTGAGAGATGGACCAAACTCCCTTGGAAGGAGAGCTTAAGTGTGGCAGACACATCATAGCTGCGCACGAAAACTTTCCCTGCTCTAAACAAGTATGCCAATTGGAAACCTACCTGAAAATCTGCTGCAAAGCATACTGATGAAATGACAGGGTAACATTTGTAGTTTACAAACACCATTTTTTTTCGTCTATTCCCTCATCTCAATGAGATCACTATGTAGAGAGACAGAAAGAGTGACTACGGAAAAATATTGTTTTAATTGTCCTTTTAGAAGGCAGTTCAAGACACAAGCTAGTGAAACTAGATACGCTGGTGGAGAACAAGGATTTGAATTCGAAGACAAAGAGTTTAGGATTTCTACCCCCTTCCATCATCTGCAGCGCAGCTCCATAAGACAGCAGACGAAGCGTTTGCTCCAAGACACTGCATAACATATGGTGAGGGAAATTGAAAAGGGCTAAATGGCAGACAAATACAATATTTTTTTCTTTTCAATTTAAGTGATAAATTGAAAAAAGAAATAGGATACAGTGCCTTTCAACCTTAAATATAAGGAAGATATCCTTCATAAAACATAGTGACTGATATTGGATACATATAAGGAGAATTTTTAATGATGTATGCATTTAGTTAAGGATACAAACATCATTTCCCAGTAGTTTAGAAAATAGGCAGAATACAAATTGTCAAGCCAAGAAACTTATAAATACAGCGAACTCTTCTGTTCTCAGATAAACTGTAAAAATAAATGAAGTCATCAATAATATCAAGGGCAATTTAATAATAATTTTCATTCAACATTTAATAGTTTCTAGATGGCTTGATATATCTGCAAAAATAAAGATGGCATATATATATATATAAAATATGTATAAAATAAAAGCAAATGCTTAATTATTTTCTAGGAAAAGAAGCACAAATCTAACAAAACATGCAATTTAAATTTATCAGTTACACAACTAGAATCAGATATCATATAGAAGAATATTTTATTTAGCTATTTATTCAATTTGCTTCTGAAATTTTTTCTCATTTAGGAAATATTCACTTTTTTCTCTGCTAATTTTCTCCTTCCATTCATGTTTTTATATATGTACAATTTTTTGTTTTACATTATTAATTATTAGATGGTTGAAAATCTCATTTTTATTTTCTTTAACACAAGTTCACATATGGCTTTGCATAACTGTATTTAAAAACTTAAATGTCATTTTACTAAACCTGTAGCATCACTAATGTAAGTGTGATCAGTGAAACAGACTTTTATCTGTACTTTTCTGTGATGCTTTTCTTGAAAATAATATTAGTTTAGGGTTAGAACAGATTTTTGTGACCTTTAACAGCTTTGTAACCTTGAGCAGGAGACTATAAGAAACTCAATTTTCTTTATATCCAATTTAGACTACCAACAGGCTTGCTGTGAAATTTAAATGGATAATGGTGAAGCACATAATTGTCTAGCACCTAGCAATTTCTCAACAAAGGCTAGTCAATAGTTTCTTTTCTCCTCTTCTTTCCTTTTCCTGATTCTTTTGAGAATATTGACTGTTCATTTTTTGTTGTTTCTTTTGATACCCAAGAATGGTGGAAGTTTAGTAGAATGCACTTGGGAAGAAATAGAAGTTTATGATTTATTTGATAAGCCTGCATGAGTTGATGCCATATAAAGTGATAGCTAAAGCCTCTGCTATGCAGGAATGTTACTGATGTAATAGAAAATGATTCTGGAACGAAATCAAGTCAATTTATCAGACATTGAGTGGCCCCTGAATCCTGTAGAAACTCATATGTGATGTGTACTTGGAGACACAAATATGAACAGGTCATAATCCTTGCCCTGAAGGTGCAACTGATTTCATGGAGATATAAAATAAGTTATAAAGTGTCCATAAAACAGAGCAAAATGAAAGGAATGCTAGATTGAGGTATAAAGAGTGAGATGAGAGAAAGGAAAACTTTGTTTTGATATGAATTTCAGCGAGATATTTCAAACAATTAGAAAAACAAAAAGACCAAAAAAAAAAAAAAAGGCTGAATTTTCCCCATATTCTCACTTCACAGTGTTGGAGTTTAACTACAGTATGCATGCTATATAACTTGACACGTTTTAGGCTAACAGTGGTACTGTGAAAAGCAAACAGAAAAAGTGTCTCTATCGGAAAATAGGCTAATCTATTGATAAGATTCATGTAGATCAGCTGGCTTATTGGTTCATTACTTAAGGTGACCTGAGCCAAAATGATTTAGAGGTGATTTGCCATGTCCAGTATATGCAGTAACACAATAGGAAGTAATAGTAATAGCAGCAGTGGCTGGAATAGTAGTAGGGTGCTTTGTTGTTGTTGTTTAGTTGCTAAGTTGTATTTGACTCTTTGTGACCCCATGGACTATTCGCAAGTAAATGACTGTATTTGTTATTCTGTTAGGTTGGCTATATTATTGATCTGTTTTATTTATATTTTATTGAGTTCTAACATATGCTCTTTTGCATATTTTTATTGAGCGGTAACTCACCTACAAAAAAATGCACAGATATTGTGTGCTGTTCAATGCATTTTTAAGACTTTATTATTTTAGAGCAGCTTTAGGTTCATAACCGGAGAAGGCAATGGCACCCCACTCCAGTACTCTTGCCTGGAAAATCCCATGGACGGAGGAGCCTGGTGGGCTGCAGTCCATGGGGTTGCTAAGAGTCGGACATGACCAAGCAACTTCATTTTCATTTTTCACTTTCATGCATTGGAAAAGGAAATGGCAACCCACTCCAGTATTCTTGCCTGGAGAATCCCAGGGATGGGGGAGCCTGGTGGGCTGCCGTCTATGGGGTCGCACAGAGTCGGACACGACTGAAGTGACTTAGCAGTAGCAGGTTCATAACAAAAGTGATAGGAAGATAAGCAAAGCATTTTGACAATAGCATTTATCTGTGTAACTTACCTCTATATCAAGAATAGTATATTTTCATTAACCCAGAAAGTTCCTGAACCAACTCTGGAGACAAGCAGTGTTCTAATTTTATAAATATAGATTAGTTTTTTCTATTCTGGAGATTCTTCTAGGAATACCATTTGAAAAAATTTTGTACTCTTCTATGTCTGGCTTTATTCAGCATAATGCTTTTGCTATTTAACCATGTTGTTAGGATACTGATAGTTTGTTACTTTTCATTTTTGAATTGCAATTAATGATGTATCGATCAATATTTAAACTAGATTTAAAAAAAAAATTCTGAATGGTAGCATTTGCTAATTTCTAGGATTTAAACACTCTGAAACTAGAAAATTTCCAGCTAATAGCAGTTCATCTGTCATTCTGAAAAATTCCTAAAAGTTGCATCGTGAGCTCTGTGACCCAGCATGAAATGGCTCCAACTCCCACTGGGCATCCTCCAAGGTATGAATAGCCTGATTTTCTTATCAAGTCCACTCGACCTGAACATGCATGTTGCTTCTATATCTGCACAGTTATGGCTACAGCTCCTATGAATATCCTTATATAAATCATTGGGTAAACACACGTTTTCATTGCTCTTGTATAAATATTCAAGAGTAGAATTGCTTAGCTTTTTATGGTAATTGGCATTATCAGTCTTTTCAATTTTAAACATTTTGATGTAAGTCAAGTTTCATATTTCCCCCTCTTATAACAGATAGTGATGGTTTGTATTTCTTATGCTTTTTGACCATCTGTACATCTTCTTTCATGAAGTGTCTCAGTCTTTGAACCATTTCTTTTTGTCTGTTATTGAGCTGTAGGATCCTTTACATACTATTTGCATGAGTACTTTGAGTACTCATGTATCTGAGTACATGAGTACTCATATATATGTAAACATACATATATCTATGTATATATAAACTTTACCTGTATAATATATTGCATCAGTTCAGTTCAGTTGCTCAGTCATCTCCAACTCTTTGCGACCCCATGAATCGCAGCATGTCAGGCCTCCCTGTCCATCACCAACTCCCGGAGTTCACTCAGACTCACGTCCTTCAAGTCAGTGATGCCATCCAGCCATCTCATCCTCTGTCATCCCCTTCTCCTCCTAACCTCAATCCCTCCCAGCATCAGAGTCTTTTCCAATGAGTCAACTCTTCACATGAGGTGGCCAAAGTACTGGAGTTTCAGCTTTAGCATCATTCCTTCCAAAGAAATCCCAGGGCTGATCTCCCTCAGAATGGACTGGTTGGATCTCCTTGCAGTCCAAGGGACTCTCAAGAGTCTTCTCCAACACCACAGTTCACAAGCATCAATTCTTTTGCGCTTAGCTTTCTTCACAGTCAACTCTCACATCCATACATGACCACTGGAAAAACCATAGCCTTGACTAGATGGACCTTTGCTGTCAAAGTAATGTCTCTGCTTTTGAATATGCTATCTATGTTGGTCATAACATTCCTTCCAAGGAGTAAGCGTCTTTTAATTTCATGGCTGCAGTCACCATCTGCAGTGATTTTGGAGCCCCCCAAAATAAAGTCTGACACTGTTTCCACTGTTTCCCCATCTATTTCCCGTGAAGTGATGGGACCAGATGCCATGATCTTCGTTTTGTAAATGTTGAGCTTTAAGCCAACTTTTTCACTCTCCTCTTTCACTTTCATCAAGAGGCTTTTTAGTTCCTCTTCACTTTCTGCCATAAGGGTGATGTCATCTGCATATCTGAGGTTATTGACATTTCTCCCAGCAATCTTGATTCTGGCTTGTGCTTCTTCCAGTCCAGCGTTTCTCATGATGTACTCTGCATATAAGTTAAAAAATACATAAATATTTTCCTAGGTTGTGACTTGATCATCATTTTTTTTATGATGTCTTTTTTAAAAATTAAGAAACAATAGCTTTTAGAGCAGTTTTATGTTCATATCAAAATTAAGTGAAAAGTATAAATATTTACCATATAACCCCTCATTGCACACATACACACACACACACACAAGCACACACAGACATACACCTAACCACCTGTCTATTGACATCTCACATATGGTGCCTCTTGATAACAAAAGTTTTTGAAAAAGTCTTATTTATATTTTTTGGTAGTGCTTTCTGTGTCTAAGAAATCTTTACCTATTCAGAATCAGTAAATATATTTTATAATATTTTCTATAGAAGTCATATTGCTTAATATTTTCATTCTTCTCAATTAATTATTTCAATCTAATGATTCTGAAAGGTGAGAATGAGGGTCAAGGTACAATTTTTTTTTCCACTTCAGTCAGTTCAGTCACTCAGTCATGTCTTACTTTTTGTGACTCCATGGACTGCAACACGCCAGGCTTCCCCATCCAGCACCAACTCCCAGAGCTTGCTCAAACTCTTGTCCATCGAGTTGGTGATGCCATCCAACCATCTCATCCTCTGTCATCCCCTTCTCCTCTTGCCTTCAATCTTTCCCAGCATTAGGGTCTTTTTCAGTTCTTCGCATCAAGTGGCGAAAGTATTGGAGTTTCAGCTTCAGCATCTGTTCTTCCAATGAATATTCAGGACGGATTTCCTTTAGGATGGACTGGTTGGATCTCCTTGCAGTCCAAGGGACTCTCAAGAGTCTTCTCCAACACCACAGCTCAAAAACATCAATTCTTCAGTGCTCAGCTTTCTTTATAGTCCAACTCTCACATCCATACACATCCATACATGACTACTGGAAAAACCATAGCTTTCACTAAACAGACCTTTGTTGGCAAAGTAATGTCTCTGCTTTTTAATATGTTGTCTAGGTTGGTCATGGCATTTCTTCCAAGAAGCAAGCGTCTTTTAATTTCATGGCTGCAGTCACCATCTGCAGTGATTTTAGAACTCCCCAAAATAAAGTCTCTCACTGTTTCCATTGTTTCCCCAACTATTTGCCATGAAGTGATGGGACTGGTTGCCGTTATCTTAGTTTTTTGAATGTTGAACTTTAAGCCGACTTTTTCACTTTCCTCTTTCACTTTCATCAAGAGGATCTTTAGTTCTTTGCTTTCTGCCATAAAAGTGGTGTCATCTGCATATCTGAGGTTATTGATATTTCTCCTGGTAATCTTGATTCCAGCTTGGGCTTCATCCAGTCCAGCATTTCGCATGATGTACTCTGCATATAAGTTAAATGAGCAGGGTGACAATATACAGCCTTGACGTACTCCTTTCCCAATTTGGAACCAGTCTATTGTTCCATGTCCAGTTCTAACTGTTGCTTCTTGACCTACATTCAGAGTTGTCAGGAGGCAGGTAAGGTTATATATCCAATTGTTATAGTATCATGCATAAAAACAGTCTTTGCCCCGTTGAATTTCTTGGGCACCTTTGTTGAAAAACACTTGACCGCATAAGTTTAGGTCTAATTTTGAACCCTTGATTCTGTTTTGTTCCCTAATCCATCCTTATGTAAATAACTACTTCCCTTCACTTTTTATAGATTTATAAGTAGTCTTGAAATCAGAAGCAGTAGGTCCTCCACTTGACCACATATGTGAACTTCTTTATCCTTTGAATCTTTATATTTTACATACTTTAAAATCAAGTAGTCCATTTCTGTGGAATGATCTGCTGTGATTTTTTTTGGGAACATGTTCAACCTTTAGATCTGTTTGGGGAGAGTAATGTCTTTTATCCACTGGCCTAATCACTCCAGGTCCAGGTATCAGGCAAATAGGGACAATCCCTTATGCCCCCAGCTTCTTACATGGTGCAGTGGTAAAGAATCCACCTGCCAATGCTAGAATTGCAAAAGACATGAGTTTGATCCATAGGTCAGGAAGATTCCCTGGAGGAGGGCATAGCAACCCACTCCAGTATTGGAAAATCTCATGAACAGAGGAACCTGGTAGGCTACAGTCCATAGCGTCACAAAGAGTCAGACAGGACTGAAGCAACTTAGCATGCATGCACACGTGTAAGCTTTAAAATATCTGTTCTGCTTATATCTCTTAGTAGGTTTCATAGGTTTTCACACACTGTATATACAACCTAGTAATTTGTCAAAGGTGGAAGGGAAGCCTATACTTGGATACTTGGAGTTTCCTCTCTACATAAATTTTCCTCCCTGATATTCTGCTCCATAAACTTCAACGGTCTCAATAGCCTTGGAACTATAGTCTTGGCTTTCTTGGAGCATGGAGACTACTGATACGTGTTTGATTTCACTTCTTTGTGCTGTGATTTGGAATGTGGTGTCTGGCAGAAAATTCAGAAGAATGTGATTCTTACCTTCTGCATATATTTTCTCTCAAAGATTACAGACCTACATTCTGTTTTTCAATGCAGAAAAACAATTGCTTCACATATTTTTACCCAATTTTATAAGTATGCTGCTGCTGCTAAGTCGCTTCAGTCGTGTCTGACTCTGTGCGACCCCATAGACGGCAGCCCACCAGGCTCCCCCGTCCCTGGGATTCTCCAGGCAAGAACACTGGAATGGGTTGCCATTTTTATAAGTATAGTGGAAGGTCAAATGCGATACTCTTGACTTTGTCAAAGCCAGAAGCAGAAACATGCCAATATGTGCTTTTTTTCTTTCAATAAAGATAATTTTATAGTTGTTTTTTGAGAGAAGAAAGTGTAGAAATCTCTTATCTTTTCTGTATTATTCATTCTGATATTGCTTTAGGATTATCTTTCAGTATTATGCTGACTTCAAGTGACATCTGTGAATATTTTGTTCTCTCTCTTATTTCAAATCTTCCACATATGTGGTAATTTTCCCACAAATTACTCTCTTACACAATGAACTTCTTTATGAACTTGCCTTGTCTTGTGCATTCAGGTTTTTGAGACCTCAATTGTTCACTCTATTATGATGAGTACTTTAGGGATGAGGTAGAGAACTCATTATGATTTTAGTGCTTTCACAGAAGAACTATGATGATAAAACTTGCAGGAAAAAGTAGCTTAATAAAGTATATTTTACAATTTCTATTTTTATGAAGCTATAATAGGATTTATTGTAAAGTTCCATAGAATATGATTAATTTTAGTCTGCACAGACCCAATAATTATTTTGAGATAGATTTAGTTGATTTCTCAACATTTAATTGGTTCAGCCTAGGATAGGATCTGTTTGATTTAGTTGCTAATAGAGTTTAAAACAATTTGACTATATTTCAGAATAAGGAGATAAGGTTCAGATATGATCATAATTCATGGATCACTGAATTTAGAAATAACTGCTAGTGTTTCAGTCCATCTTAATAGTTAATTTGGGTCTCTGTGTCATCAGTTCCATTGCATAATGATTTCTCAAGAAATATTGATTGAACTCACACTCTATGAAGAGATTGAACTCAAAAAACAAGGAAATCAAGATTAAATTTAATATGTTTATATTAATTTTCTAGGGCTGCCTTAATAAAATATTATAGAGTGGCTTAAACAACAAAAATTTGCTTCTTGCAGTTTTGGAGGCTGGAAGTCTAAGACCAAGGTGCCAGCAGATTTAGTTTCTCCCAAGGCCCCTTCCCTTGGCTTGAAGATATCTTGCTTTGTCCTCACATACACGTGTCCTCTGAATACATATTCCTGTGAATCTCTTTTATTATAAGGACATTAGTCAGATTGGATTAAGTCCCCCTGCTAATGACCATGCTGCTGCTGCTGCTAAGTTACTTCAGTTGTGTCCGACTCTGTGCGACCCCATAGACGGCAGCCCATCAGGCTCCCCCGTCTCTGGGATTCTCCAGGCAAGAACACTGGAGTGGGTTGCCATTTCCTTCTCCAATGCATGAAAGTGAAAAGTGAAAGTGAAGTCGCTCAGTCATGCCCGACTCTTAGCGACCCATGGACTGCAGCCCACCAGGCTCCTCCATCCATGGGATTTTCCAGGCAAGAGTACTGGAGTGGGGTGCCATTGCCTTCTCTGGCTTATGACTATATTTAGTCTTAATTACCTCCTTAAAGGCCCTATCTCCAGATTTATTCACATGGGGGCCAGGGCTTCTACATATGCATTTGAGGGGACACAATTCATTCCATAACTATCTGTATGCTATAGTTACATTCATATATGAGTACAGATTAAATAAGAAAAATAGTAAGCTATGAAATTTCTTCTCTTAAGTTTTATAAACAAGGCTTAAGATTATTTTTGTAAAGAGGACATTATAATCTTATGATCCAGTGATAAAGATTTGAGGATACAAGGTAATACATAAAATATGTGAACATGCTTGGAAATTTAGAAAACATGATAGAAACATAAGGTATTTATCATTACATGTATTAACATTCAGGCCTTCTAAGCTTTCTTTTAGCTTCTTTTCTGGAGATGTGCTCTTGGGCAGAGTCCTTACACCTTAGTATGGATTTAATTCTGCATTTTTTCTCCCTTAAAAGTGATTTTTTAATCCAAATTATTAATTAGAAACCTCTGCCATCTGGTTATGTGTTTTGAGGGCAAGAAAGCCTCTAAATTCACATAAATTTATTTTATGTATAGACAAGTTTAGTCCTTTAGCAGAGATTTCAAGGACAGCATGTAGCTGAGAAAGAGAACCCAGGTATACAGAGGCCCTGGCTGTTAGAAAGCAGTCAGAAAATATAAAGAAAATTTAGGCAAAAAAGAGCAATATGGTATATAGATATAGATTTTTGGAATCTCATTCTTGAACAGTGAAATCTATCTCAGCCACTCAACTCAAGCCTGAGTATTCCCTCATCTAGATTTTGACCTTTTGTAAAGGTTATAAATCTATCACCTAGTATTACAATCTGGCCCATCATCATGCATATGTGTACTGCCCAGAGTTACAAATTCCTTTGATTTTTCTCTCTTACTTTTTTTTTTAACTTGAGAAACTTACTGTATAAACTTGGATATCTAGCTTCTCTTGAAAAATTGAGGTTATCAGTCCATGTCACAGGCTTAAGCATATGGAACTAAGCAGTGGTTACATCTTAAAAGTATGTACACTCTCTTGTTGGTTACTGTCTCAATACTTTTTTTCACCCATTCATATTATCTACTCAGACCCAATATCCATTTTAATTTTTAATCTTTTGATGTTTCAGTGATAGGGAGTTTCCACATCTGAAGACAGCTTGATTTGAACCATTCTCCTGATATGTACACTCTCCGATGATCTTAAACATTTCATTCTGTTACACCAAAGAAGAAAAATTATTGGCAACTCTCCCCAGCTTGGTCTAACTATGAAAACATATTTCTTATTTGGGGGAATTTATGCAAATGAAGTATGTTACATAGGGAGAAAGGATTGTGTCAGTTCTTTCTGAGCTAGCCCATTGCCAATTGTTATTTGCATATAACAAGCTCTTGGAAGCTTTACCATGATCTAGAGTACCTGACCTCATATGATCTATATCACTGTTGGATCTGACATGAAGGCCCACCCTCGCCTTTCTCTGGCCAGAGATTTCAACACTGGGTAAGGGATCTGCTGGATCAAGGAGACATGGCTCCCCAAAGCCCACACATTTTCCATGTGCCCCCTATTCTAGACCGTGACCCTAGAATCTCTTGCCCAAAAGACCCAGAGCCACTGTTCACACCTGCACAGGTTCATCTCTGGTTTGTCCTTTAAGGAAAACTGAGCCAGCACTGTGTTTACTCCTAGGCCTGAGGTGTGCCAAGTTTTAAATATGTGAAAGAGAGTTATGGACACATAAGAATAACGTCTTTTGTGGAGTAGGACAAAGAGAAAAGAGGATCTTATTGGTGCCAAGGATCTCCAGTTGTAGTATTTTCCTGGACCCACATATGTTAGGGGTGACTCCAGAACTTGCCTACATCTTCAACCTCAACACCTGCCTCTTTGCCTTCACTCAACTCTAGGTGGGCAGGTTTTCTTCCTGATCCACAAGCAGATCAAACTTGCTGCCTTTGTATATTTTGTTTCTTTTGCTTGGATTATACCCTCCCTGGTCCTGGTTGTTTCTGTGGCTGGTTTCTTTTAAATATTTGAACCTGAGTTTAAAAATCATCACTTTTCTAGACTTTCCTTTTTACCCCTTGCTATTATACTTATATTGTTCATGAGGTTCTCAAGGCAAGAATACTGAAGTGGTTTGCTATTCTCTTCTCCAATGGACCACGTTTTGTCAGAACTCTCCACCATGACCCATCTGTCTTGGGTGGCCCTATACGGCATGGCTCATAGTTTCATTGAGTTAGACAAGGCTGTAGTCAGATTGGTTAGTTTTCTGTGATTGAGGTTTTCAGTCTGTCTGACCTCTGATGGAGGATAAGAGGTTTAGGGAAGCTTCTGGATGAGAAAAACTGAGTCTTTTCTGATGGGTGGGCCATGATCAGTAAATCTTTAATCCAATTTTCTGTTGAAGGGCAGGGGTGTGTTCCCTCCCTGTCATTTGACCTGAGGCCAAACTATGGTGAAGGTAATGAAGATAATGGTGACCTCCTTCAAAAGGTCCCATGCAGGCATTGCTACACTCAGTGCCCCCAGCCTTGCTGCAGGCCACCACCCACCACGCCTCTGCTGGCCACTACTGGACACTCATGGGCAAGTCTGGGTCAGTCTCTTGTGGGGTCCTGGTACACACAAGGTTCTGCTTGTGCCCTCCAAGAGTCTGTTTCCCCAGTCCTGTGTAAGTTCTGGTGGCTCTATGGTGAGTTAATGGTGACCTCCTCCAAGAGAGCTTATGCCATACCCAGGTTTACTGCACTCAGAGTCCCTGCCCTTGCAACAGTCCACCGCTTACTCATACCTCCTCAGGAGACACCGAAATACAGTTCTGTCTCAGTCTCTGGGCGGTCTCTGGGTCCTGGCACACACAAGGTATGTTTGAGCCCTCTAAGCATCTCTGGCAATATGGGGTTTGATTCTAAATGGGATTTTGCCCTCCTACTGTCTTGCTGGGGATTCTCCTTTGCCCTTGAACGTGGGATATCTCCTCAAAGTTATGCCAGTGCCATGCAGCCACTGCTCTGGTGCCACACAGCAGAACTCCTTATTGACAAATTCAGACTTGAATTGAAGAAGGTAGGGAAAACCACTACAACATTCAGGTATGATCTAAATCAAATTCCTTAGGACTATACAGCGAAAGTGACAAATAGATTCAGGATTTAGATCTGATAGACAGAGTGCCTGATGAACTATGAATGGAGGTTCATGACATTGTATAGGACACAGGGATCAAGACCATCCCCATGGAAAAAGAAATGCAAAAAGGAAAAATGGTTGTCTGAGGAGGCCTTAAAAACAGCTATGAAAAGAAGAGAAGTGAAAGGCAAAGGAGAAGGAAAGATATACCCATTTGAATGCAGAGTTCCAAAAATAGCAAGGGGAGATAAGAAAGCCTTCCTCGGTGATCAATGCAAAGAAATAGAGGAAAACAATAGAATGGGAAAGACTAGAGATCTCTTCAAGAAATTTAGAGATAGCAAGGCAACATTTCACGGAAAGACGGGCTCAATAAAGGACAGAAATGGTAGGGACCTAACAGAAACAGAAGATATTAAGAAGAGGTGGCAAGAATACACAGAGTTCAGTTCAGTTCAGTCACTCAGTCCTGTTCGACTCTTTGCGACCCCATGAATTGCAGCACCCAGGCCTCCCAGTCCATCACAAATGCCCGGAATTCACCCAGACTCAGGTCCATTGAGTCAGTGATGCCATCCAGCCATCTCATCCTCTGTCATCCCCTTCTCCTCCTAACCTCAATCCCTCCCAGCATCAGAGTCTTTTCCAATGAGTCAACTCTTCTCATGAGGTGGCCAAAGTACTGGAGTTTCAGCTTTAGCATCATTCCTTCCAAAGAACACCCAGGGCTGATCTCCTTCAGAATGGACTGATTGGATCCCCTTGCAGTCCAAGGGACTCTCAGGAGTCTTCTCCAACACCACAGTTCAAAAGCATCAATTCTTTGGCGCTCAGCCTTCTTCACATTCCAACTCTCACATTCATACATGACTACTGGAAAAAACCATAGCCTTGACTAGACGAACCTTTGTTGGCAAAGTAATGTCTCTGATTTTGGATACGCTACCTAGGTTGGTCATAATATTCCTTCCAAGGAGTAAGCGTCTTTTAATTTCATGGCTGCAGTCACCATCTGCAGTGATTTTGGAGCCCCCCAAAATAAAGTCTGACACTGTTTCCACTGTTTCCCCATCTATTTCCCATGAAGTGATGGGACCAGATGCCATGATCTTCGTTTTCTGAATGTTGAGCTTTAGGCCACCTTTTTCACTTTCCTCTTTCACTTTCATCAAGAGGCTTTTTAGTTCCTCTTCACTTTCTGCCATAAGGGTGGTGTCATCTGCATATCTGAGGTTATTGATATGTCTCCCGGCAATCTTATTTCCAGCTTATGCTTCTTCCAGCCCAGCGTTTCTCATAATGTACTCTGCAAAGATGTTAAATAAGCAGCGTGAAAATATACAGCCTTGACATACTCCTTTTCCTATTTGGAACCAGCCTGTTGATCCATGTCCAGTTCTAACTGTTGCTTCTTGACCTACATACAAATTTCTCAGGAGGCAGGTCAGGTGGTCTGGTATTCCCATCTCTTTCAGAATTTTCCACAGTTGATTGTGATCCACACAGTCAAAGGCTTTGGCATAGTCAATAAAGCAGAAATAGATTTTTTCTGGAACTCTCTTGCTTTTTCCATGATCCAGCGGATGTTGGCAATTTGATCTCTGGTTCCTCTGCCTTTTCTAAAACCAGCTTGAACATCAGGAAGTTCACGGTTCACATGTTGCTGAAGCCTTGCTTGGAGAATTTTGAGCATTACTTTACTACCGTGTGAGATGAGTGTAACTGTGCGGTAGTTTGAGCACTCTTTGGCATTGCCTTTCTTTGGGATTGGAATGAAAACTGACCTTTTCCAGTCCTGTGGCCACTGCTGAGTTTTCCAAATTTGCTGGCATATTGAGTGCAGCACTTTCACAGCATCATCGTTCAGGATTTGAAATAGCTCAAATGGAAGTCCATCACCTCCACTAGCTTTGCTCCTAGTGATGCTTTCTAAGGCCCACTTGACTTCACATTCCAGGATGTCTGGCTCTAGGTGAGTGATCACACCATCGTGATTATCTGGGTTGTGAAGATCTTTTTTGTACAGTTCTTCTGTGTATTCTTGCCACCTCTTCTTAATATCTTCTGCTTCTGTTAGGACCATACCATTTCTGTCTTTTATCGAGCCCATCTTTGCATGAAATGTTGCCTTGGTATCTCTAATTTTCTTGACGAGATCTCTAGTCTTTCCCATTCTGTTGTTTTCCTCTATTTCTTTGCATTGACCGCTGAGGAAGGCTTTCTTATCTCTTCTTGCTATTCTTTGGAACTCTGCATTCAGATGCTTATATCTTTCCTTTTCTCCTTTGCTTTTTGCTTCTCTTTTTTTCACAGCTATTTGTAAGGCCTCCCCAGACAGCCATTTTGCTTTGTTCCATTTCTTTTCCATGGGGATGGTCCTGATCCCTGTCTCATGCACAATGTCATGAACCTCATTCCATAGTTCATCAGGCACTCTATCTATCAGATCTAGTCCCTTAAATCTATTTCTCACTTCCATTGTATGATCATAAGGGATTTGATTTAGGTCATACCTGAATGGTCTAGTGGTTTTCCCTACTTTCTATAATTTAAGTCTGAATTTGGCAATAAGGAGTTCATGATCTGAGCCACAGTCAGCTCCTGGTCTTGTTTTTGCTGACTATAGAACATCTCCATTTTTGGCTGCAAAGAATATAATCAATCTGATTTTGGTGTTGGCCTTTTGGTGATGTCCATATGTAGAGTCTCCTCTTGTGTTGTTGGAAGAGGGTGTTTGCTTTGACCAGTGCGTTCTCTTGGCAAAACCCTATTAGCCTTTGCCCTGCTTCATTCCGTATTCCAAGTCCAAATTTGCCTCTTACTCCAGGTGTTTCTTGACTTCCTACTTTTGCATTCCAGTCCCGTATAATGAAAAGGACATCTTTTTTGGGTGTTAGTTCTAAAAGGTCTTGTAGGTCTTCATAGAACCATTCAACTTCAGCTTCTTCAGCATTACTGGTTGGGGTATAAACTTGGATTACTGTGAGAGTGAATGGTTTGCCTTGGAAACGAACAGAGATCATTCTGAGATCATTTTGAGATTGCATCCAAGTACTGCATTTCAGACTCTTTTGTTGACCACGATGGCTACTCCATTTCTTCTGAGGGATTTCTGTCTGCAGCAGTAGATATAATGGTCATCTGAGTTAAATTCACCCATTCCAGTCCATTTCAGTTTGCTGATTCCTAGAATGTCGACATTTACTCTTGCCATCTCTTGTTTGACCACTTCCAATTTGCCTTGATTCATGGACCTGACATTCCAGGTTCCTATGTAATATTGCTCTTTACAGCATTGGACCTTGCTTCTATCACCAGTCACATCCACAGCTGGGTATTGTTTTTGCTTTGGCTCCATCCGTTCATTCTTTCTGGAGTTATTTCTCCACTGATCTCCAGTGGCATATTGGGCACCTACTGACCTGGGGAGTTCCTCTTTCAGTATCCTATCATTTTGCCTTTTCATACTGTTCATGGGGTTCTCAAGGCAAGAATACTGAAGTGTTTGCCATTCCTTTCTCCAGTCAGGATGGTGTGATCACTCACCTAGAGCCAGACATCCTGGAATGTGAAGTCAAGTGGGCCTTAGGAAGCATCAGTATGAACAAAGCTAGTGAAGGTGATGGAATTCCAGTTGAGCTATTTCAAATCCGGAAATATGATGCTGTGAAAGTGCTGCACTCAATATACCAGCAAATTTGGAAAACTCAGCAGTGGCCACAGTACTGGAAAAGGTCAGTTTTCATTCCAATCCCAAAGACAGGCAATGCAAAAGAATGCTCAAACTACCACACAATTGCACTCATCTCACAAGTTAGCAGAGTAATGCTCAAATTCTCCAAGCCAGGCTTCAACAATGCATGAACTGTGAACTTCCTGATGTTCAAGCTGGTTTTAGAAAAGCCAGAGGAACCAGAGATCAAATTGCCAACATCCATTGGATAATTGAAAAAGCAAGAGAGTTCCAGAAAAAATCTATTTCTGCTTTACTGACTATGCCAAAGCCTTTGACTATGTGGATCACAACAAACTATGGAAAATTCTTTAAGAAATGGGAATACCAGACCACCTGACCTGCCTCCTGAGAAATTTGTATGCAGGTCAAGAAGCAACAGTTAGAACTGGACATGGAACAACAGACTGGTTCCAAATCAGGGAAGGAGTACATCAAGGCTGTACATTGTTACCCCGCTTATTTAATTATATGCAGAATACATCATGAGAAATTCTGGACTGGATGAAGCACAAGCTGGAATAAAGATTGACAAGAGAAATATCAATAACCACAGATATGCTCATGACACCATCCTTATGGCAGAAAACAAAGAATAACTAAAGAGCCTCCTGATGAAAGTAAAAGTGGAGAGTGAAAAAGTTGGCTTAAAGCTCAACATTCAGAAAACAAAAAGTATGGCATCTAGTCCTATCACTTTATGGCAAATAGATGGGAAAACAATGGAAACAGTTACAATTATTTTTTTGGGCTCCAAAATCCCTGCAGATGATGACTACAGCCATGAAATTAAAAGACGCATGTTCTTTGGAAGAAAATCCATGACCAACCCAGATAGCATATCCAAAAGCATAGACATTACTTTGCCAACAAAGATCCGTCTAGTCAAGGCTATGGTTTTTTCAGTAGTCATGTATGTATGTGAGAGTTGGAATATAAAGAAAGCTGAGCACTGAAGAATTGATGCTTTTCAACTGTGGTGCTGGAGAAGACTCTTGAGAGTCCCTTGCACTGCAAGGAGATCCAACTAGTCCATCCTAAAGGAAATCAGTCCTGAATGTTCATTGGAAGGACTGATGCTGAAGCTGAAACTCCAATACTTTGGCCACCTGATGGGAAGAGCTGACTCATTTGAAAAGACCATAACGCTGGGAAATATTGAAGGCAGGAGGAGAAGGGGATGACAGAAGATGAGATGGTTGGATGGCATCACCAACTCGATGGACGTGGGGTTGAGCAAGCTCCAGGAGTTAGTGATGGACAAGGAGGCTTGGCATGCTGCAGTCCGTGAGATCACAAAGTCGGACATGACTGAGTGCTAGAACTGAACTGAGTTATCACTATAGGCCTTTTTATAATCTGAAATGATCTTCTAAAAGTGTTTGCCTATGTATTGTTCATCTTTTCCTAATGAAATACAGATGCCATAAGAGCAGAGAACTACTGGTCCTGCCTCCTGTGCTCTCCCCAGGGCCTAGCAGAGACTAATGCTCCATAATATTTGGTTAATAAATGATTTACTGGGAAATTGACTGAATAAATATCTTTTGTCTTGAAAAGTATAGAGACAACTGCATATAAATTTCATTGTTGACATTCAACAGGATAGGCTCAGTTATGTTGTAGTAAGTCTGGTTTAAAACACCTTTCACTTTAATGTCTTGGCTACTGTAAATAGTGCTGCGAAGAGCTTTGTGGTGCACCTGCCATTATGAATTATGGTTTTCTCAAGGTATATACCCAGTAGTGGGATATCCGAGTCATATGGTAGCTCTGTTTTTAGTTTATAAACAGTAAGGAAGCTCCGTACTTTTCTCCATAGTGGATGTATTAATTTACATTTCCACCAAGGCAAGAGGGTTGCCTTTTCTCCACAGCCTCTCCAGCATTCACTGTTTGTAGATTTTTTTGATGGTGGTCATTCTGACTGGTGTGAGGTGATACTTCATTGGAGTTTTGAGTTGCATTTCTCTGATAATTAGAGAAGTTCAAATAAAAACCAAGACCAGGAGCTGACTGTGGCTCAGATCATGAACTCCTTATTGCCAAATTCAGACTGAAATTGAAGAAAGTAGGGAAAACCACTAGACCATTCAGGTATGACCTAAATCAAATCCCTTATGATTATACAGTGGAAGTGAGAAATAGATTTAAGGGACTAGATCTGATAGATAGAGTGCCTGATGAACTATGGAATGAGGTTCATGACATTGTATAGGAGACAGGGATCAAGACCATCCCCATGGAAAAGAAATGCAACAAAGCAAAATGGCTGTCTGGGGAGGCCTTACAAATAGCTGTGAAAAGAAGAGAAGCAAAAAGCAAAGGAGAAAAGGAAAGATATAAGCATCTGAATGCAGAGTTCCAAAGAAGAGCAAGAAGAGATAAGAAAGCCTTCCTCAGCGGTCAATGCAAAGAAATAGAGGAAAACAACAGAATGGGAAAGACTAGAGATCTCTTCAAGAAAATTGGAGATACCAAGGGAACATTTCATGCAAAGATGGGCTTGATAAAGGACAGAATTGGTATGGACCTAACAGAAGCAGAAGATATTAAGAAGAGGTGGCAGGAATAAACAGAAGAACTGTACAAAAAAAAGATCTTTACGACCCAGATAATCACGATGGTGTGATCACTCACCTAGAGCCAGACATCCTGGAATGTGAAGTCAAGTGGGCCTTAGAAAGCATCACTAGGAGCAAAGCTAGTGGAGGTGATGGAATTCCATTTGAGCTATTTCAAATCCTGAACGATGATGCTGTGAAAGTGCTGCACTCAATATGCCAGCAAATTTGGAAAACTCAGCAGTGGCCACAGGACTGGAAAAGGTCAGTTTTCATTCCAATCCCAAAGAAAGGCAATGCCAAGGAGTGCTCAAACTACCACACAATTGCACTCATCTCACACGGTAGTAAAGTAATGCTCAAAATTCTCCAAGCCAGGCTTCAGCAATACGTGAACCGTGAACTTCCTGATGTTCAAGCTGGTTTTAGAAAAGGCAGAGGAACCAGAGATCAAATTGCCAACATCCGCTGGATCATGAAAAAAGCAAGAGAGTTCCAGAAAAACATCTATTTCTGCCTTATTGACTATGCTAAAGCCTTTGACTGTGTGGATCACAATAAACTGGAAAATTCTGAAAGAGATGGGAATACCAGACCACCTGACCTACCTCTTGAGAAACCTATATGCAGGTCAGGAAGCAACAGTTAGAACTGGACATGGAACAACAGACTGATTCCAAATAGGAAAAGGAGTACGTCAAGGCTGCATATTGTCACCCTGCTTATTTAACTTCTATGCAGAGTACATCATGAGAAACGCTGGACTGGAAGAAGCACAAGCTGGAATCAAGATTGCCGGGAGAAATCTCAATAACCTCAGATATGCAGATGACACCACCCTTATGGCAGAAGGTGAAGAGGAACTAAAAAGCCTCTTGATGAGAGTGAAAGAGGAAAGTGAAAAAGGTGGCCTAAAGCTCAACATTCAGAAAATGAAGATCATGGCATCTGGTCCAATCACTTCATGGGAAATAGATGGGGAAACAGTGGAAACAGTGTCAGATTTTATTTTTGGGGGGCTTCAAAATGCAGATGGTGACTGGAGCCATGAAATTAAAAGACGCTTACTCCTTGGAAGGAAAGTTATGAGCAACTTAGATATCATATTGAGAAGCAGAGAGAGTACTTTGCCAACAAAGGTCCGTCTCATCAAGGCTATGGTTTTTTCAGTGGCCATGTATGGATGTGAGAGTTGGACTGTGAAGAAGGCTGAGCACCGAAGAATTGATGCTTTTGAACTGTGGTGTTGGTGAAGACTCTTGAGAGTCCCTTGGACTGCAGGGAGATCCAACCAGTCCATTCTGAAGGAGATCAACCCTGGGATTTCTTTGGAAGGAATGATGCTAAAGCTGAAACTCCAGTACTTTGGCCACCTCATGTGAAGAGTTGACTCATTGGAAAAGACTCTGATGCTGGGAGGGATTGGGGGCAGGAGGAGAAGGGGACGACAGAGGATGAGATGGCTGGATGGCACCACTGACTCCATGGATGTGAGTCTGAGTGAACTCTGGGAGTTGGTGATGGACAGGGAGGCCTGGTGTGCTGCTATTTATGGGGTCGCAAAGAGTCGGTCATGACTGAGCAACTGAACTGAATTGAAATATCATATATAATGCATACATGTGGAATTTATAAAAATGCTGTGGATGAAACTATTAGCAGGGAAGAAATAAGAAACTAAGATGTAGAACATGGACTTGTGAACACAGCGGGGTCAGAGAGAGGGGGGTGAGATGAATTGGGAGATTGGGATTAACATATATATTTACTACCGAATGTAAAACAGATAGCTAGTAGGAACCTGTTGTCAAGAACTGGGAGCTCAGCTAGGTGCTCTGTAGGGACCTAGATGGGGGAGGGGGGTTGGAGGGAGGCCCAAGAGGGAGATGATATATGTATACATATAGCAGATTCATTTCATTATACAGCAGAAAGTAACACAACATTGTAAAGCAATTATACTCCAATAAAAATAAATATATTTATAGCCAATAAAAAATTAGAATAAAAAAACACAGCTTTTACTTCTCATTCACCCTATATCACCACTGTGAGTTAGCTGCAGCTAGATCCTGTGTTCTTATTCTGGGACCCAGATTGGCAAATTCTTCCTTATCTGAAGCAACACTGATTGCCATGGCACCGGCACTGGGAAAAAGGAAAGGCCGCAAAGCACTGGCTGGCTAGTAAAACATCTGCCTGGAAGCAACCCATAAAGGGGCTTTGCTTAGAGTTTTGGTCAAAGCAAAGCAGTGAATGGTGATTAGATACAAAAATATCTATTTTTTAACAAAGTTGAATCCCATTAAAAGGAAAGGCTGTTTTCCTACATATTTATTTTGTCCTATTTTAGTTTAAAAAGAATTTTAATTCTTTCAATTGGTAATAACTTGGCATCTGATTCTTTTACCCTTTGCTATGTGATTGCTTCCACCAATATATTTAAACTAAAATGATGGAACATCAGGAGAATTATTCCCCTGCATACATATGGTTGTATAATGAAATTATTCCTGATGGGAAGAATAAGTTTGCATTTTTTGGCTGATCACAACTGGTGAAAACAGAGGGTCTATATGTCTTAAATGAAGTATATTTTTCGAACTTTTGATAAGCGTGGTGTCTCTCACTTTTTCCCATATTTAAGTCAGCATTCTTTGTTATCAAGCTTTTCTTCTGCACACAGAAACAGCATCTTGAAAGCTGCCTTTTAACTTGTTATCTCTTGTGGCTCCTTTTTCTCCTGTTTCTTCCTAACTTCCAATTATCTGGTCATCTGACTGTGTAAACAATTTGGGTTTATGCAAGGGATTTAGATATTTTTCATTAAAATCCCTGCACATTTTGTAAGAACAAAATAATTAAATCAGTACCTAAAATTAGTCCTTTTCAGATCTTTATTTTCCTATCTTTCTTTCTTTTTCACTTTAAGAAAGAGCTTACTTATTTTTAAAATTACTACAACCTTTTGAATCCAAGAGAACAATAAAGAATGTCTTCGAAGAGGAGTCCTTCAATATGTCTCTCTTTGATTAGAGAAAGTGTTGGCTCTATGTGACAAGCTGCCAGATGGTACCCAAAAGTATCTAAACTATCGTTTTTGGTCAGACTATTGGATGTGACATATTTTTATAGGCAGTAGCCAATAGATCCCAGAGCTAGGTTTATTCTAAATAAGACTTGAGGAAATAGGCCATAATGAAAGAGTTGTCATATGATGTTTAAAGAGAGGTAATTTATAATATTCTCAGGAATACTTACTGTCATGACAAATCAAGTATTTATAAGTATGCCTTACAGGCTTCTGTGGAAACTTTCCCATTTATGTAGAAAAACAGAGGTTTAATTTAATATCTATTAAGTCTCCATACATGCTAATCACTATACTATATGCCTTAATAAATTCATTTTATTCAATCCCTCTCTTCATCAACCCATGAAATACAGATTATGCTCATTTATCTCTTCTGTTTTAGCCAAAGAATAAGTGTATTTATCAAAGAGCTTTGCAGAATAAGAAGCACAAGGGGACCATCTCACAGTCTTAGTCTTAAGAAGAAGGATGACGTCCCTGGTGGTGTCTGAACAGTTAGAGTATCCAGGCCTGTGCCTCTGTTATTAAGTCTTGTCCTTAGATACCAGATTAACCAAGGATTTCTGATAAAACTCTATTACTTTACCACATATAAGTTCTGTATTGCTTACATAAAATTGTAGCCAGATAGAAACAAATGTCTTTTTTTTTATTACTGAATTTGTTTATTTGAATTGGTAACAATTTTCAGTACCTAATTTATAATATTAAAAATAAAATAAAAACAATATCAATTTTGACCCTACCACTAAGAAAGAACTGATTTTTACATACTGAAATATTTGCTTCCAGTCTAATTTGTATATAGTATATATTATTGACATTATGTACATTTCAGTTTTTAAAAAATATAGATTTCACCATTTATAAAGTTTTATGCTCTCCTTTCTTCATTTAAAATTTCATAATGTGCAATTTTGCTTGACATTATTAATCAAATGTATAATTTCAACAATGTCTTTCATTTCTGAATATTCAACAGTCAATATATTGTTTTCTCCATTGTTTCAGAGATGCTATGCTGCTGCTGCTGTGCGTGTAAGAGAGAGAGTAAGACAAACATACATGCTCTTTACTTATTCATCTAGATATTCTCGGTTTCACTCCTATAACAAGTCGGATTTTCAAACCATGTATTTTAATTTCCTATAAAGGTATCATTCTCCAGTCATCCTTTAGTATTTTTTCTGCAATGATGATTCAGTTCAGTTCAGTTGCTCAGTCGTGTCCGACTCTTTGCGACCCCATGAATCGCAGCACGCCAGGTCTCCCTGTCCATCACCAACTCCCGGAGTTCACTCAGACTCACGTCCATCGAGTCGGTGATGCCATCCAGCCACCTCATCCTCTGTCGTCCCCTTCTCCTCCTGCCCCCAATCCCTCCCAGCATCAGAGTCTTTTCCAATGAGTCAACTCTTCACATCAGGTGGCCAAAGTACTGGAGTTTCAGCTTCAGCATCATTCCTTCCAAAGAAATCCCAGGGCTGATCTCTTTCAGAATGGACTGGTTGGATCTCCTTGCAGTCCAAGGGACTCTCAAGAGTCTTCTCCAACACCACAGTTCAAAAGCATCAATTCCTTGGCACTCAGCCTTCTTCACAATCCAACTCTCACATCCATACATGACCACAGGAAAAACCATAGCCTTGACTAGACAGACCTTTGTTGGCAAAGTAATGTCTCTGCTTTTTAATACGCTATCTAGGTTGGTCATAACTTTCCTTCCAAGGAGTAAGTGTCTTTTAATTTCATGGCCGCAGTCACCATCTGCAGTGATTTTGGAGCCCCCCAAAATAAAGTCTGACACTGTTTCCACTGTTTCCCTATTTCCCATGAAGTGATGGGACCAGATGCCATGATCTTCGTTTTCTGAATGTTGAGCTTTAAGCCAACTTTTTCACTCTCCACTTTCACTTTCTTTCTTTTTTTTTTTTAAATTTTATTTTATTTTTTAAACTTTACATAATTGTATTAGTTTTGCCAAATATCAAAATGAATCCACCACAGGTATACATGTGTTCACCATCCTGAACCCTCCTCCCTCCTCACTCCCCATTCCATCCCTCTGGGTCGTCCCAGTGCACCAGCCCCAAGCATCCAGTATTGTGCATCGAACCTGGACTGGCAACTCGTTTCATACATGATATTTTACATGTTTCAATGCCATTCTCCCAAATCTTCCCACCCTCTCCCTCTCTCTCAGAGTCCATAAGACTGTTCTATACATCAGAGTCTCTTTTGCTGTCTCGTACACAGGGTTATTGTTACCATCTTTCTAAATTCCATATATATGCGTTAGTATACTGTATTGGTGTTTTTCTTTCTGGCTTACTTCACTCTGTATAATAGGCTCCAGTTTCATCCACCTCATTAGAACTGATTCAAATGTATTCTTTTTAATGGCTGAGTAATACTCCATTGTGTATATGTACCACTGCTTTCTTATCCATTCATCTGCTGATGGACATCTAGGTTGCTTCCATGTCCTGGCTATTATAAACAGTGCTGCGATGAACATTGGGGTACACGTGTCTCTTTCCCTTCTGGTTTCCTCAGTGTGTATGCCCAGCAGTGGGATTGCTGGATCATAAGGCAATTCTATTTCCAGTTTTTTAAGGAATCTCCACACTGTTCTCCATAGTGGCTGTACTAGTTTGCATTCCCACCAACAATGTAAGAAGGTTCCCTTTTCTCCACACCCTCTCCAGCATTTATTACTTGTAGACTTTTGGATCGCAGCCATTCTGACTGGTGTGAAATGGTACCTCATAGTGGTTTTGATTTGCATTTCTCATAATGAGTGATGTTGAGCATCTTTTCATGTGTTTGTTAGCCATCTGTATGTCTTCTTTGGAGAAATGTCTATTTAGTTCTTTGGCCCATTTTTTGATTGGGTCATTTATTTTTCTGGAGTTGAGCTGTAGGAGTTGCTTGTATATTCTCGAGATTAGTTGTTTGTCAGTTGCTTCATTTGCTATTATCTTCTCCCATTCTGAAGGCTGTCTTTTCACCTTGCTAATAGTTTCCTTTGATGTGCAGAAGCTTTTAAGGTTAATTAGGTCTCATTTGTTTATTTTTGCTTTTATTTCCAATATTCTGAGAGGTGGGTCATAGAGGATCCTGCTGTGATGTATGTCAGAGTCCACTTTCACTTTCATCAAGAGGCTTTTGAGTTCCTCCTCACTTTCTGCCATAAGGGTGGTGTTATCTGCATATCTGAGGTTATTGATATTTCTTCCAGCAATCTTGATTAGGGCTCTACAAAAAAAAAAAAAAAAAAAGCAACATGATAACATTGCTGTGACCTCAATAAAACCATCACATCAAGGAATTGTTCTCTGTATGGATAAGGTCTATGAAATATATTCCTATTAGGTACTGGTAGTAAAGAAGAGATGGTTTATGTGGAATAGCCAGGATACTTTCTTTGACTAGCTAGTATTGCTCAATGCATCTTCCTCTTCCCCTAGGATAATGAGAAGTATACCTGGATTGGGTACTCAACAATAGCAAATACTTTCAGTCTTGATCTGCACTGTCCAGTATGGTAGCCATTAACCCCATGTGACTATTTATATTTAAATTAAGGTGAAATAAAATTTAAAATTTAGTTCCTCAGTCACACTAGCCATTTTCCGATTGCTCAATAGTCATGTGTCTCTGTTGTCTACTGTATTGAAAAGCACAGATATAGAATATTTCCATCATTAGAGAAAGTTCTACTGAACTGCACTGATCTACATTATGGATCAAATTATAAATTTCTAGATTCCTATACTTCTTTACCTTATATGTTAATTTAAACTACCTACATGGTTAGTTACTTATTATCACAACATACTTTTTTTATTGCTTTTAGAATTAGGTAGCATATAAATTGCAAATATATGATTAAATCTATCATGGCTTCCGGTCCCATCACTTCATGGCAAATAGATGGGGAAACAGTGGAAACAGTGGCTGACTTTTTATTTTTCTGAGCTCCAAAATCACTGCAGATGGTGACTGCAGCCATGAAATTAAAAAATGTTTACTCCTTGGCAGGAAAATTATGACCAACCTAGACAGCATATTAAAAAGCAGAGACATTACTTTGCCAACAAAGGTCCATCTAGTCAAGGCTATGGTTTTTCCAGTGGTCATGTATGGATGTGAGAGTTGGACTGTGAAGAAAGCTGAGCATGGGAGAATTGATGCTTTTGAACTGTGGTGTTGGAGAAGACTCTTGAGAGTCCCTTGGACTGCAAGGAGATCCAACCAGTCCATCCTAAAGGAGATCAGTCCTGGGTATTCATTGGAGGGACTGATGTTGAAGCTGAAACTCCAATACTTTGGCCACCTGATGCAGAGAGTTGACTCATTGGAAAAGACCCTGATGCTGGGAAAGATTGAGGGCAGGAGGAGAATGGGATGACAGAGGATGAGATGGTTGGATGGCTTCACCAACACAATGGACATGGGTTTGGGTGGACTCCGGGAATTGGTGATGGACAGGGAGGCCTGGTGTGCTGCGGTTCATGGGGTCACAAAGAGTAGGACATGACTGAGCAACTGAACTGAACTGAATCATTTAATAATATATTGCCATCCTGTCATAATTTCTTGTAATGTTGACACACAACCACTTAGGAGATGACAAGATAGGGTATCAGACGTACAAAGGAGATTACAATTTTTTATTATATCTAGAATTTATATATTTACATGGTCATATTTGTATGTGCCCTGTCTACCTTTGTTTTTATCACCCTGCCATCCTCACTCCCCCCACCACATTCCAATCCAGTCTCATTTTCTACACTGTTTGTAATAAATCTGACTAAGTATAGACCTTACTCAGGATCATTACAATGGGGCTGGAAATTATGAAGGTGCAAAGAGTCTGTGCTTCTGCCATGCTACCTATGTCATGATCATCACTAGATGTAACAGCAAGCAGTGAATATGAGAGAGAGCTTCAGAGAAAAGCAGTGTCAGCTTTGGTTGGGTAACATGGAATATTTTTATGCCATTTGGGACATTTAGGCTCAGATTGAAGATCTGAAAGCCACAGTCGTATTTTAGAATTTAAAATAAACTCATACCTATAGTTTGTACTGATTTGAGAAGGATTTGAAATAAACAACTCAATAGGGCATTTTCTTAGGGCTGGTAATGGCATTTTCAAAATGCTTGGATATAAATAAAGCAAACATACATTTCCGATGTCTAACTGTATAGTTGTAGAATGCTTAGCCATAAATCAGGGTAGACCACTTTAATTTCATTTCTTGCCTACATAATCAAAACATGAAGCTCCTTTTTCTTTAACACATAATTCTTTTCAATCATTACATAAATTGTCATATTTCTTTATAATGAAGTCAATGCCGAGGTTCAGCTATGATTTACAGATTGTGTAAATTATTAGCCATATGGTTGTTATACGCCATTCTGCTTACAAAATATGTTTTAAGTAAATATATCTATGACTATGAGAGGGGGTTATTCATTGCTATTTAGATGTTTTAAATATCTTCTCTATAGTAAGGGCAAGCACTTCCAGCTGGGTTCTATCATTTGTCCCAAATGCTTTTTTCTTCATGATTTTTATCATTCCAACCTACAAAAGTGGATAAGGACAGGCCTTCAGAAGGATAGATTCATACCATAGCTATCATTTACTATGAACATATTATACATTTTTGTTGGCATTTCTTTTTTTACCATTTTTAAGTTAGTTGGCTGAATTTTTCACTATTATATTTCCTAGGTGCTACATGGGTTCACAAAGAATCAGACATGACTGAGCAACTGAACAACAAGATGTACCGATTTAATAATAACACTTATGAGGACTGGCGGAGGGATCAATTTCAATAAAAGTGACATAGATTGGTAATGAGGTGGCAACTACTTGATTTTTCTGAAAGAAAGTTGTTTTGGTTGGTGAACAACTTTGCTAAAAACTTATGAGTTGCTGTCCAACAATCTAGCTTACATGAGTTGGAGGCATTAGATCTTTTAAAGGGGTGTGTGTGTGTGTGTGTGTGTGTGTGTGTGTGTTGAGGACTGGATATTCAGGAGAGAGGAAGCTCTACATACAGACAAAATAATCTAGAGCTTGAGAAGGGTAACCTTGGAAACAATGAAAAAGTTAGAAGAGATGCAGAGAAGGGCATACAAGATGAGAGTAGTTCATTCGCTTCCAGTTTGACTCCTTCATATCCCCCCAAATCTTCAGTAAATTCTACTTGTTCTCAAAAATCCTAGTAGGAGAAAAAATTTTGTGGAACTTGATAGAAAAGTCAAAGAGATTTTTATGGACATCACTAGACATGGGGTAAAACTGAATAATACCTTGAGATACAAAAGCCAGAGTCAGGATAGTTATGGAGTATAGGCCCAAGAATCAGTCTCTGCTGATACCTGTAGATCTAACACATTCATTGCACAAATGCGTCAATCAATTCGGTTATCCATACCCTTATTGAGGAAATTTAGTTTTTGGTAGTATTTTTATAGCACAATCGGTGCTATAAAGAATACTTTACATGCCTCTTTGAGCACACAGAATTTCTGTAAAGAATGTACCTAGAAATGCCACTTTTGGTTCATTAAAAAATTATTGGGTGTTTTCAAATTATCCTCCAAAATACATATATGGTGTGTTCCAAAACATAGTATAATTGTGTGCTTTGATTTTTAGCATATGAAAGTTCTTATTTACTCTCATTTTTGTGAATGCATGACATTATCTTTCTGATTGAATGTGAAGTGCCATCGTGTTGTTTTATTTTGTTTCATACTGAATGCTATGTGATTGGGAAAATTTACTTATCTTTATTGGCCATTGGGTTCCCTATTCTGTGTATGCCTCAATTTTTCTTTGGCAGACACTATTAATCATCTTCCTCCTAGCTATTCTTCAATTCTTTACCAACTGATTTTTATTTTATTTTACATCCCAATATACTCATTTAAACTTATTTCCTATTTTCCCTTGAGATTGGAAGTGGTCATATGACCCAACTCTGGCCAATAGAAAGTAGTAAGTGTAAGTCATTGGGAATTTCAGACAGACTTTTTAAAAGGTGTGTTTTTTATTTTGGGCTTCCCAGGTGGCACTAATTGTAAAGAACCCACCTGCCAATGAAGGAGACAGAAAAGATGCGAATTAGATCCCTGGGTTGGGAAGATCCCCTGGAGGAGGACATGGCAATCCACTCCAGTATTCTTGCCTGGAGAATCCCATGGACAGAGGAGCCTGGTGGGCTACGGTCTATAGGGTCACAGAGAGTCTGAAATGACTTAGCATGTTTGCACATGTTTTATTTTAGTCCCTGGAACTTCCCTTCTGTTTTTTTTTTTTTTTTTTTTAATTCTGGAACTCAGACATGAAGCCTGGAGAAAGGGAGGTAGTCTGTACTGTAAGAAGAAAGTGTATTGAACAGAAAAGAAGATGAGTTCTTGATAATCAGGTGGCTCTAGTCACCTGAATGGGTTCTTATCTGACCGAACTTTTCAAAGAAAACCAACCTATACTGGCATAAGCCTCTCTCCTTAAGTTTCTGAGATAGCAGAAGTCCATCTGAAGAATAAATGTATCTTGTTCTGATTTTTAATGAACTTGTTTTACTTTTTTAAAATTGATTTCCTAGAATTCTTTATATATTTTAGATAGAAATATTTTGTCAGTTATACTTGCCACAAATAGTTTCTCCCAAAGACAGGGGTCTTTGTTCTGGCTTTTTTTTTTTTTTTTTTTTTTTGCTAATTTCACCATGAGTACTGGCAGAGTCACCTTCCCTTACTAGGTCATGGGCCCATCTTCTATAAAATGAAGGGCAGAGAATCTCTAAGGCCTGGTGCAGCCCTATATTCCATAAGACCATGAACTTGTGCTTAATAAACACATCTCTGAACGGTAGAACAGAGCAGTATGATCCTCACAGCCCTTCATCTTTATAAAGCTCTTTCTGACCTGCAGATAGCTCACACAATGCAGACCGATTCCTTAAGATGCTATTTACAAACCATTCTGGATAGTTTTAGAGTGATCCATCTTTTTGGGCATGTAGTTGAAAATTTTGTACTACCCAAGAGAAAAAAAAGGGAAAACTAAAAGAACAAAAAACAAACAAACAAACAAATACTATGATATTTCAGCATATCTCCTTTAAACCCGAGGGACATACACTGTCAACAGAACTTGAAGAGAGCAAGTTCAATTGATACGTAATAGATGGAAATGAGTGATTCTTGATACATTTCATCAATATTCATTAAGCAATTATAAAAAGGAAATCTACTGAAGTAAATTAGTTTCCTAGCAGTCAAGTTTGGATTTTCTTTTAACATAGATTGTGGAGAAATCATAAAAGATAGACTAAAACAAACCAAATTAAAAAAAAAAAACAGCAAATAGATAATTTTGAGTGTTCTTTCTAGATGGCTCGTTTTCCATTATTACTGTGAAGAGAAAATGCTGATTTTTTTAACAGGGGAAGACATATCTCTGCAGTTCACTTTTTCCTCCCTGCTTGCATAAAAACTTAGGCAGAAATTATCGTGATAAACAGCTGGGAAGAAGCTGGGAAAATAGTCTTGTGAAGTCACCTCCGTTCTTCCATTCTTCATTAAAGCCTACAAATGCAAGCTCTTAAATGTGCATTTCTTCTGCTGAAGAGCCTCATGCTAACTACTCTTGCTTTATGACAGTGCTCTGAAAGGGAGGAGCCTGTCAAGCTGTCTAGCGTTGCAACTCTGAAATTGGTAACAGGTATATGAGGACCCACAACATAAATCTACTAAGTTCATTCAAGCAAATGATACATGTGATGAAGTCTTGAATTCACTGAAGGAAGTAAAATAACAAAACAGAGCTTGTTAATCATTCCTGCTCTTCCTTTGTTCCACCTGTGGAAAATCTTCTAAGACATGCCTGCTTTATCTTAACCTTCATCCCTTAGTTCATTACTCTTCTTTATTTTTAACTCATAGGCCCTTTGGGCCCTAAAGTTTTCTAGAACCTAATTAAGGAGTCACTAATATAGGCACTAAGTGAATGGGATGAGAAGTCCTTGATCTTCAAATGGCAGTACTGGGTCCTTCCTCTTCCTTTTCCTCCCTGTAATTTATAAAGGAAGGCCACTGGTCTGTCTAGTCAAAGTTATGGTTTTTTCAGTAGGCATGTATCGATATAAGAGTTGGACTATAAAGAAAGCTGAGTGCCAAAGAATTGATGCTTTTGAAATGCAGTGTTGGAGAAGTTTCTTGAGAGTCCCTTGGACTACAAAGAGATCCAACCAGTCCATCCTAAAGGAAATTAGTCCTGATTATTCATTGGAAGGACTGATGCTGAAACTGAAACTCCAATCCTTTGGCCACCTAATGCGAAGAACTGGCTTATTGGAAAAGACCCGATGATGGGAAAGATTGAAGGCAGGAGGAGAAGGGGACCACAGAGGATGAGATAGTTGGATGGCATCACCGACTCGATGGACTTGAGTTTGAGCAAACTCTGGGAGTTGGTGATGGACAGGGAGGCCTTGCATGCTTCAGTCCATGGGGTCACAAAGAGTTGGACATGACTGAGTGACTGAACTGACTGGACTTCTTTCTTAGCTAGCTGCAGACTAGCTCCTGTGTCCCCTCTCCTTGCAGCAACACTGATTCAGTTCACACCATGCAATAATTTGGTTTCACTCCTTCAGGGCCACCGACACATTGCTGATCTACCAGGAGACCCATAATCCGAGATCCTTTTGGGGCATCTTGTCTCTCCACTGTGGCTACTTGAAGATGCTCATCTATCTACCTTGATTATGAGTTTTGTATACTTGAGATTTTCTCCTGCTATTAGGGAAACATCTCTGATTTTCTAGTCATGTGGTTTGGATGAAAGGCAGCAATGGGTTGGAGAGAACTGATATTAATTTATTTGTATTCCTGACAATGCAGTTAACTCCACAGCCCCTTCTTCCATAGGTCTAGCCTGGGGGTAATTAGACCTAGACCTGGAGCAAATCCTCCTTACAGGTCTCAGGCCCCATTGCTACTTTGGCTTTCATCTCAGGCTGTATTCTCACTGACGAAGAAGATGGTCTCAGTATACCCCAACTCACTGTATCCCATCTGAATTTCATTATCTCCCCTTCCTGTTGTCTGTCAATTATAAATACATTTATCTGAACTACAATTTTGGTCAGAGTTCAATAATTTCTTCTTTTCTCTGTGTGTTTTTGTTAGTTTAGTAGAGTAGTAATGATTTCCAGCTTGATTCATATGAGGTCTTTACATGGATTTGTTTAGTATATTGATTCTTTTTCTCTTGTGATGGTCCAATAGACAAAGTTTACATCCTGACCTATATTTTTAACCACCTGAGCTTACCAGGCATGCTCGTGGAGTGTTTCCAGTCCACTAGAATTTTCTAATGGCAGTTCTGAGATGTACATCAAGCTTGATTTAAAAAAAAAAGAAACATAAACAAAGAAACACCACCCCCCACCCCCACACACACATGAATCGCCAGTCCAGATTCAATGCAGGATACAGGAAGCTTGGGACTGGTGCACTGGGATGACCCAGAGGGATGGTATGGGGAGGGAGGTGGGAGGGGGTTCAGGATGGGGAATATGTGTACACCCGTGGCAGATGCATGTTGATGTATGGCAAAACCAATACAATATTGTAAAGTGAAAAAAATAATAATAAAAAAATTTAAAAAATAAAAAGAAGAAAATTCTTGGTCTATTTTTTCAAGATAATTTGTTGAGTAATCCTTTCATTTCTTCCCCATAAGTTAACATCTCACAGATGCCATATTTGGTCTCCATGCTATCTATTCTGTTCACTTATGATTAAAGAAAAACAACAACTTGGAATGTGTACTATGTGAATAAGACAAATGAAGATTTCTGTCCACATGGAAAGGTTATTCTCCTCCATTTCAACCTCATACTAATTATGCACCAAAAGTACATGTTTTCTATTACAGTGGTTTTATAATCTGCTTTTATATCTGGTAAGGCATTTTCAATCTTCATCTTTTTTTCAAATGATTCTAAATATTCTTTCAAATGATTTTTAAATATGCATTTAGAATAATTTTGCTTTTGGAACCAACACATCAAGGTAGTAGTGAGCACAGAGGGAAGCCCATTTTATTAGAAACAGGGTTCATTTGTAAAATTTCATCTTTCCCTTCTGTTAAACATAGGTATTTATCTCTATTTATTGAAGGGTTTTACTCAAGTGTTTTAGTCAGAGTTCTTCAGAGAAACAGAACCAACAGAGTGTGCATTTTTGTAAAAAGAGGTTTATTATAAGGAATCGGCACACAAGATTATGGAGACTGGCAAGTCTAAATATATAGTGTAGGACGGCAGGCTGCAGATCCAGGAAGAGCCCATGTTACAAATCGAGTCTGAAAGCCAGCAGCTAGACACCAAGGAGAGCCAGTGGTGCATAGACAGTCTGAAGGGAGTCTGTTGCTTAGGGAGGTTGAGCTTTTGTTCTATTTAAGTCTTCATTTAATTGGATGAGTCCCATCTACATGATGAAGGGCAATCTTCTATTCACTGTTTACCAATTTAAATGTTAATCTCACCTCGATCCAAGTTGACACACAAAGTAAACCACTGCAGGAAAGTGTTTTTCATTTCAGTTCAGTTCAGTTCAGTTGCTCAGTCCTGTCCGACTCTTTGCGACCCCATGAATCGCAGCAGGCCAGGCCCCCCTGTCCATCACCATCTCCTGGAGTTCATTCAAACTCACGTCCATCGAGTCAGTGATGCCATCCAGCCATCTCATCCTCTGTCCTCCCCTTCTCCTCCTGCCCCCAATCCCTCCCAGCATCAGAGTCTTTTCCAATGAGTCAACTCTTCGCATGAGGTGGCCAAGGTACTGGAGTTTCAGCCTTAGCATCATTCCTTCCAAAGAACACCCAGGGCTGATCTCTTTTAGGATGGACTGGTTGGATCTCCCTGCAGTCCAAGGGACTCTCAAGAGTCTTCTCCAACACCACGGTTCCAAAGCATCAATTCTTCGGTGCTCAGCTTTATTCACAGTCCTCATCAAATATTGTGAATACGTTCTTAATTATATTTTTGTTTGTATTGTAATTTAAGATTTCTTACTCATATTGTGTTTTTTGAGTAGAACGTTCTAGCTTAAGTTATATATATATATATATATATATATATATATATATATAAAACTTGTAGAAGAATGTTTGGTGCATGGAAGTGTTTAGTAAATCTTCTTGATATGGATGTTTATTTTGCATATTAACCTCAGTACTTCTGTTTACAGTTTTAAAATGTTCATTTCTCTAGTCCTTTGTTTTATATCTGTAAATACTATACTCTGTAGATAAGTTTACTCTTCGCTAGTTCTTTTGCTGGATGCATTATTTCCATGTCTTAGTGGACTGGCTGGATTCTAAAAAAAAAAAAAAGAAAGAAAACTTGAATTTCAATAATATCAACGAGGGAAGTTTTGCACACAGGGTATGTGAAATTAAAAAACAGACTTTCAATTACTCCCTCACGTTCTCAGGCTCATTCCTTGTTGTTGTTCAATCACTAAATCGTGTCCGACTGTTTGCAACCCCATGAGCTATAGGCTGCCAGGCTTCCCTGTTCTTCACTATCTCCTGGAATTTGCTTAAACTCATGTCCATTGAGTTAGTGATGCCATCTAACCATCTTATCCTCTGTCATTCCTTCTCTTCCTGCTCTCAATCTTTCTTAGCATTGGGTCTTTTCCAGTGAGTCAGCTCTTTGCATCAGGTGGCCAAAGTATTGCAGTTTCAGCTTGAGCATCAATTCTTCCAGTGAATATTCAGGGTTAATTTCCTTTAGGATTGACTGGTTTGATCTCCTTGCTGTCCAAGGGACTTTCAACATTCTTTTCCAGCACCACAATTGGAAAGCATCAATTTTTCTGCACTCAGCCTTCTTTATGGTCCAACTCTCAGATCCCTATACGACTACTGGACAAAACATAGCTTTAACTATATGGATCTTTATCAGCAAAGTGGTATCTCTGCTTTTTAATATGCTGTCCAAGTTTGTCTGCTGCTGCTGCTGCTGCTAAGTCACTTCAGTCGTGTCCGACTCTGTGTGACCACATAGACGGCAGCCCACCAGGCTCCCCTGTCCCTGTGATTCTCCAGGCAAGAACACTGGAGTGGGTTGCCATTTCCATCTCCAATGCATGAAAGTGAAAAGTGAAAGTGAAGTCGATCAGTCCTGTCAGACTCTTAGCAACCCCCTGGACTGCAGCCTACCAGGCTCCTCCATCCGTGGGATTTTCCAGGCAAGAGTACTGGAGTGGGGTGCCATTGCCTTGTCCAGTCCAAGTTTGTCATAGCTTTTTTTATTTTTCCACACAAGGAGCAAGCACCTTTTAATTTTATGGTTGTAGTCACCATGTGCACTGATTTGGGAGCCCAATAAAATAAAACTTAACACTATTTTCACTTTTCCCCCATCTATTTGGCATGAAGTGATGAGAGACCAGATGGCATGATCTTAAATGTTTGAATGTTGAGTTTTAAGCCAGCTTTTTCACTCTGTTCTTTCATCTTCATCAAGAGGTTCTTTAGTTACTTTTCCCTTTCTGTCATTAGAGTGGCATCATCTGCATATCTGAGCTTGTTGATATTTCTCCCAGCAATCTGGATTCCAGTTTGTGATTCATCAAGCCTGGCATTTCACGTGATGTGCTCTGCATAGAAGTTAAATAAATAGGGTGATAATATATAGCCTTGATGTACTCCTTCCCTAATTTTAAACCAGTCACTTGTTCCATGTAAAGTTCTGTTGCTTCTTGACCTGCATACAGGTTTCTCAGGAAATAGGTAAGATGGTCTGGTATTCCCATCTCTTTTAAATACTTTTCACAGTTTGTTGTGATCCACACAATCAAAGGCTTTAGCATACTCAATGAAGCAGAAGTAGACTTTTTTCCTGGAATTTCTTTGCTTTTACTATGATCCAATGTTTGCTGGCAATTTGATCTCTGGTTCCTTTGCCTTTTCTAAACCCAGCTTATGCATCTGGAAGTTCTCGATTCAAATACTACTGAAGCCTAGCATGAAGGATTTTGAGCATAACTGTACTAGCATGTGAAATGAGCACAATTCTCCAGTCGTTTGAGCATTCCTTTAGCACTTCCCTTCTTTGGAATTGGGATGAAATTGACCTTTTCCAGTCCTGTGTCCATTGCTTAGTATTCCAAACTTGCTGGCTATTGAGCGTAACACTTAAAGTGTCATCTTTTAGGATTTGAAATAACTCAGCTAGAGTTCCATCACCTTCACTAGCTTTGTTCATAGTCATGCTTCCTAAGGCTCACTTAACCTCACACTCCAGGATGTCTGGCTCTAGGTGAGTGACCATACCATTATGATTATCCATGTCATTAAGACCTTTTTTTAAAGTCTTAGACTATAAAGAATTTGCCTGCAATGTGGGAGACCCAGGTTCGATCTCTGAGTCAGGAAGATCCCTGGAGAAGGGAATGGCTACCCATTCTAGTTTCTTGCCTGGAGAATTCCATGGACAGAGGAGCCTGCAAGCTACAGTCCACGTGGTTGCAAAGAGTTGGACACAACTGAGTGACTAACACTGTGTATTCTTTTATTATTATTAATTTATTTATATATATATATATATATTTGGCTGTGCCGGGTTCTGTTGCTGCAGACAGGCTTTCTCCAGTTGTGGTACAAAGGTTTCTCATTGCAGTGGCTTCTCTTGTTGTGGAGCATGGGCCCTAGGGTGCATGGGTTTAGTAGTTGCAGCTTGTGGATCCCAGGGCACAGGCTCAGTAGCTGTGAAACATGGACTTAGGTGCCCCACAGCATGTGGGATCTTCCTGCACCTGGGATCAAACCCATGTCCCCTTCATGGAAAGGTAGACTCTTAACTACTGGACCACCAGGGAAGCCCTCTGTGTATTCTTGCCACCTCTTCCTAATCTCTTTTGCTTCTCTCAGGTCCTTGCCATTTCTGTCCTTTATTGTGCTTGTCATGATTTATTCTTCCCCTACATCTTACCTAGTGTTTCTGAGTCTCAAATCTGAGATTCTGAAGGATAGTATGACAGTTCCTCACTGTATCTCTCCATTCAAGTATTTTCAGTCCCTTTCTTTGCTTCATAGATATCATTTTTCCATCTCCATGCTTTCATTACTCTAGAAATTAATACATTTCTAGGAAAACCTCTCTGTGTGCTTGAATTTTATTGTAAAAATTATTTGGTCTCAGGAATCATATGGTCTCAGGAATTAAGCTGATAAACAAAAGTGAACAAAGACTATCATTTTTATTAGTATTTTAAAATAAAGAATGCTATTAGCTGGCTACTTAAGATAGAAACCTTTAAGATGTGAAAACATTCTTTTATTCTTAATTCATAAAAGTTTTTTTTAAAATTAAGGATTTTGACTTTTGGGGGGAATATTTTTATTATCTTGTTTTATTATTTGTCCTACTAAAGTATTAATTACATTAATATTTGCTGATATCATGTTATTAAATTTTCTTCCTTATTTTCTTAATCCTTTAGAGCTAATTGGTATTATCTAGATACTTCTTAGAGAACACAAAAATATGAAGAGGATAACCTGGACCATCGCGAAGCTCTTAATATAATCGAGAACCTGTTCAAGCAACAAAAACAACATTATTATCAAACAATAATAAAATGTAAGCAAAATAGATGTACAAGAAAAATGGGATCAAAAGAAGAAGCAATTAGTTACAATAGAATAACAAGGAAAATTTCACAGAATTGTTGTCATCTGAGAAGAATTTTGAACAATAAGAATGTGTTTTTCATTGTAGGAATGCAGAGCAATTATGGGCCTGCAATGATATCCTGGACTAAAGGAACAGGGAACCAGGAGTGTAGGAAAAAAAAAAAAAAAAAAGTGGGATATATAGAAACTGGAAAATAACCTCTGTTGTTCTCTAAGGTATATGGAAGAGGAGATGTATTACAAAGCTGAGTTGGGGTCAGATTAATGAAAACCTTTAAGAATTTTTGTCTTTAAACCATGGGCATGGGCATTTGGACTTGTCAAATAGTTTTTAAAATAGTAACATGATCAAAACTCTGCTTTACAAAGATAAACCTGGGGAACCTTTAAAGGATGGGTTGGAAAAGTGAGATCAGAAGCTGGCAGCCTGTTAAAAAGCCATTGCAAGAGTTTAAAAAGAGATCAAACGAGTCCATACTAAGGCATCTGACATAGTACTTAGAAAAAAGGAAGGTTTAGAGGACTCACTCTGAATATATAATTGATAGACATCATAAACTGATTGAAACAAGAAATGAGAAACAGGCAGAAATCAGGAATATAGCAAATTTTCTAGCCTGAGTAGCTGGGAGAGGGCTTCAGAGTTTTTCCTGGGAAAGCAAACAAAAAAGGTGAACAGAAATGGGGAAGGTAATGCAGCATTAACGGTGAATACAGGTAAGGAAGGGCCATTCAAAGCGTCTCTGCTTATGGAAAGAAATCATTTTCTATTCTTTGAAACGGTCAAATTTTCCCCTGAAGTAAAGAGTTCTAGCTTCATTAAATTGGTGCTATACTTAAGAAATTCTAAAATTTTCTGAAGAAAAGCTGGGAGATTGACCTGTGGTATAATGAGAAAGCATATCACAGATACATGAAAACACTGTCTCTTCAACAAAGATGGTGAAGCCTGAAGATAAGATCTGTGCACACATACACATACACACACTTGTAGAAGACCATGTGTGATGGAAAAACTGAATTAATAAGAATTTCAGTGTTCTTCAAGCCGGGTGAACACGGTGTTGACTTTCCTTTGGGATTACCACTGTTTTAAAATCAGGTTTACCTGCAACTGTGTCTGATTCTGCAACTTAAGCCTGTGCTAAGAAAAGGTAACCCCATGCTTCTTTTTTTCCATGCATTCACAACATAAAGAGACACCTACCAAATTTCTTTGGATACTTTAATAATGATCATGAATTGGTATACTGTTCTGACTGCCGCAGGATAACATAGAGTGACCCTCCCAGTAGAAGTGATGCTTATTGTTCTAATTAATGGCTGGTTTCTCCTGCAGGAGAAACAAGGGGCAATACAACTCCTCTTGGGAATGAAAATTTGGTAGAAGTTAAGTTTTGCTACTCTGATTTCTGAAAAAACAAAAAACACTTTTTAAGGTCAGTAATGTGGCCCCTAGAGAAACTAAACACAGGCAGAAATGGATTCTTTCCAGCAAGAAGTGTTTCTAACTCTCTGTACTACTTAAAGCATCTGTTTTCACCAAATGATTCATCCAGTCTGTCTGGATTGAGCTAATATAAATGTAGCAATGATTTGCTAATTTACCTTTATTGAATTCCTAATCAGAATGGCCATTCCCCTTTTCCCCCAAACCCTCAAGCCATTCGCCATTCTTTGGACATATCAACATTCCTTTCTTTTACCTTTCATCTACCACTCTTGAAATTTTCAATCCCTAACTAGATTAATTAGTCAAGAATTTCCTTAATGTTAATTGCATAACCACACTATAACTTTGTTAAAAACATTCTTGTACAATATTATTTCCCCAGGGTCCTACAGTAGCCTGGGAAAGACCCTGGAATGAAGAGAATCTGTGTGAGGATAACAGAATTTTGCCAGTCAGTCCAAAGATTTATGGATAAGAAGCTTCAAGAGATGTTTGTGGTTACCCCTGGTAGTGTTTGACAAAACCTGTGTTCTCAGAGCTCTCTGATCTTTAGATGGCAGACTATTAAGGCTGGGCAGATGTTACACAGCTACTTGCTGCTGAAGCCAGATTTTTGATGAGGCTCATTTTGAGTAAGACTCATTCCTTATGTAAGTCTTTAACAGACTTTCGATTAAGGTTCAGAGGAGTGGTATCCTAGCTGGTATGGCACCATGAAAAAATAATATGCTTGCTATGAAACAGATTACAGAGTTACCTTAATGATACCCAATTTTATTTTTACCAGACTCATTTATATACTTGAAGAATTACTGTAATCTTTTATAATCCTCTATTTTTGTATATTACTTCTTAGTTTATAAATCTCTGCACACACCTGATCTCGTTTAATCCTCCCATGACCCTAGGCAGTAGGCTTTATTAGCATCATGTTGCAGATGTGAATGAAGGCTCAGAACCATTGAGATTAAAGCAACTTCCCTAGGTCGTCGTCTTCTCATCAAATACTGTGCTCAGTAAACCACAACTACCACATGATCAAGGACCTAGATAGCCGGTACAAGCCTTGAATTTGCTTCAAGGAAACCTTGTGCCTAAGCTGAAGGAGTCAGTGTTTTATTTTATTTTATTAGGCTGTATGTTCCTCGGTTATGATGTTCTCATTGTCATGCATACATGTTTTCTCCCTTCTCTTCTTAGTTAGAAACTACTTACCCTTCTGGTCTCAACTGGGTTGTTGGTGGCTCTTGGAAGCTTTCTCTGGCTTTACTGACCCCAATACAAACAGGACTCCCCTAGTATGATGGACTTCTGTGTGATTATATGATTAATGTTCCCATCCCCTTTGAAGCACCTTGTATATCCATTGAGCAAGCGCGGTGTGTTTTCCCTCATTGTGATATCCCTGGGTCCAGCAGTTTCTAGCCCCTAGTAAGAGCTCAATATATATTTATTGAATGGATGAATGAATAACTAAGTCTTACTAGAATAAGTTGACCTATTTGTGAGAAAAGCAATAATTTTATAATCCAGCACTGGAAATGTCTTTAAAGACTTTCCCCTACTAAGCACATTTTCTTTTTGTGAAACAGACCATGAATCCAATTCCCCTGGTACTTCCACTATTTCATGGGAGTAAATGGAGCTACATAAAATTAGTTAAGTCAAGCAGAGGAGTATTTAAGAAGTTTCTGTTTGAGCACATAAAACTACATAGTTTCATCCAGAATGAATTAATGAATCTATCAAAGATGTCAAGTTTTTTTTTTTTTTCCCCAGGAAAGTTAGCCAAAGAATCTCATACCAGGTGGATCAAATTCATTCCAAGTATACATTTCAGCTTGAGTTAAGAGTAAATATATCTCAGCTGGCCCAAAACATAAATGTCAACTTGTGAGGCATTTCTATGACATGCATAAACTTTTCCCTGGAGGATGCTAAATTATGAGCTGACGATCTGATTTTTCCATTTTGTCTTTGATGCTAATGCTATAGCTAAAATGCAGACATATATTGTTATTTTCAGGAAATCTGTCACAGAGTAGTTTAAGTAGTGAGAGTGGATTTCTTATCTTGGTTCATGCTTTAGATAACACTAACAGAACATTCAGTGAGAGCTGCTTCTATTCCCATTGTATAGGCAGCGTAAATGAGGCAGAGCACTTTGATGAGTTAGATAAGCAAGAAAAAAAAAAAAAAAGCTTTTTGAGAAATGACTTTCTTTCATTGACCTGTGATAGGCTTTTCTATGAAATTTTCTCCTCATAAAAAGGTGGATTTGCAGTGACAGATTCCTTGTGGATTCAATGAAACAATACTGAGTTGCTGCATGAGAACCCCTATTGCTCTCATGTAGGCAGCCTCAAAGGAAGGGGAGAAACTAGGAATTGGTAGACCTGAGTTCAGGTTCTGGCTGACAGCAGATTCTTGCATGATCATTGGCAAATCACTTTACTACTCTTAGTCTCCTTGTTTACATCTATAAAATGAAGAGAATAAATGATGAGTGATTCCAAATGTGGATTTATTGCTGTGTTGCATCAGAATGAGTGGAGACTCTCCAAAATGCAGGTTCCTGGCTCTTACCCAAGACTTCACAAGTCAGAACCTTTGGGAGAGGAGTCAGAACCTGGGAACCCGTGTGTTTACCAGCTCCAGAGATGATTCTTATAAATTAATGAAATACAGATGGAATACTTCCAGCCAGAGATTCTAAGCTTTGTCTTCCACATTCAACAAATTAATCACGATCTATGTCTCCAGGGCAGCAGGGGGCACCAGAGAAGGTTACTCTGGGCTTGATACAACACAACTGCTGTTAGGATACACTGACTGGTTTTCTAGGCAATGTATGATTTAAAGGAGATCGCGATACATTTTAAAAGTCCATAAATGCCACAAAATAGAGATGAGACTTACTTCTGCCAGTGAGAGAGACTCATTGAAAACTTCTAAAGGGAGGACCACCATAAGCAACTTGTCTCAGCAAATGGCACCTTAGAAACTGTATCTCTTGTAGCAAGCTAGTGGATCAGCTAGAGGAAAGAGAGATCAGGGGCTACTCTGCTGATAAGCACCAGAACTAGGGTAGTGACCTACTATGTATAGCGAGTGAGAGGCTGTTAAACCAAAATCATTGTAACTTAGAATGAATGGTGGCACTTCAGAGGTTGTTGCTGTTCAGTCACTAAGTCAAGTTTGACTCTGGGAGTCCATGGACTGCAGCACGCCAGGGTCCTCTGTCCTCCACTATCTCCTGGAGTTTGCTCAAATTCATGTCCATTGAGTCAGTGATGCTATCTAACCATCTCATTCTCTGCCATCCTTTTCTCCTCCTGCCTCAATCTTTCCCAGCATCAGGATCTTCTCCAGTGAATCCACTCTTTACATCAGGTGGCTGAAGTATTGATGCTTCAGCTTTAGCAGCAGTCCTTCCAATGAATATTCAGGGTTGCTTTCCTTTAGGATTGACTGATTTGATCTCCTTACAATCCAAGGGACTCTCAAGAGTCTTCTCTAATAGAGGTATCATTTCTTTTCTCTAGATTTAAATATTCTATATAGGTTTCTTATTTATATATATTTCAGAACATTTGTGCTTTCTCATTATACCTAGATGTGGTGAGTGTCTGTGCATATATTTAAGCAAACAGTTTTTGTGGTATTTTGGGAAGAAGTAACCAGAACTGCTGCTAGAAATTCTAATGGGAACTTGGAAAAGTGATACTTTGAAGACTTTTATTTCTTCCATTTAAACAAATGGTTTGTAGTGAAGACATACTTTTCAGCATATTGTGTATAATTGGCTTTGTTTCCTATAACAAGCTTTAAATTTGGAAACAAGATAATGCTTGTTAGTTAAGACCTTTAGGCACAGTATTTACAAAATCAAAATGACAATTTTCAGAGTTAAAGTCTTTATATTTACAAAGGAGTAAGACTATATACTGGAGAAAGCAATGGCATCCCACTCCAGTACTTTTGCCTGGAAAATCCCATGGATGGAGGAGCCTGGTAGGCTGCAGTCCATGGGGTCGCTAGAGTCGGACACGACTGAGCAACTTCACTTTCACTTTTTACTTTCATGCATTGGAGAAGGAAATGGCAACCCACTCCAGTGTTCTTGCCTGGAGAATCCCAGGGACGGGGGAGCCTGGTGGGCTGCCGTCTATGGGGGCGCACAGAGTCGAACACGACTGAAGCGACTTAGGAGCAGCAGCAAGACTATATACTGAGACTAGAACTTTAGAAAGTTAATTCATGTTTGGATATTTAGCTCATCTTGGCTTTTGTCCTCCTTGTACCCTAAATGGACTGCTTATTCTGATAAAAATAATTGTTTTATGGATTTATGCTACTCTGTATAGTTTCATCTCAGTTTAATCTCTTAAAAATCCTGTTTGAAAAAAAATAATTGTGGATTATGAAAATCACTGTAAGTTGACACTGGTCTAACCTACTCGGCCACCAAGATGTCAGTTCAAGAACTAATGAAAATTGATATTTGTGATTGTACTTTTTTCAGGCAGTAGCATCCCAGCTGTGAGTCCTTGAATGTGTTCCAAGGGGTAGCATTTTAGGCAATATTGCTCACTCTGATAGAATGTCAACTGGAGAAGCTCCTGGCTTCTTCTTTGGTTCTGCCAGCATTTATTGAGATACCATTGTGAGTTCATTGCTATACCCAGTGCTTTCAGACAAAGAGCTATGAGCCGCTTGGAAACACAAAGCCAAGAGCAAGCTTCATTTGAAATTCCCTAGTTGAAATATGTGATATATTAAAGTTCACCGTGAAGGTCGTGAGCATTTGGATCGCCGACACTGTGACCTCACTGTATGGAAGACTGCTGCTACAGGAAGGAAGCTTACAAATGAGCAGCATGGATTCCACATTCTGCTAAAATCAAATAGGACCTTTCCCCTTTGTTGGATGCCTTCATACACAAGAAATAAGTCAGCAGGATGCCCATATTCATCCTTTTCACTCAGGTAACAGAGGGCTGGTTCTTGTCACTTTATTCAGCAAGAAAAATTTTACCACGAGGCAGCTCATTTTCTAAGAGAAAATAAAATCTTATATAACTCGAGACAAAAAAAGTAAACTTTTTATACATTTTAATGAAGGATTTCTATTTAAAAACGTATGCTTTTCACCAGAAGCTGCCCCAATAGAGAAAAAATATGGACTTTGGCATCAACCAAACCTCAGTCTTAATTCCAAATCCACCACTTACTAGTTTGACTGTTCATATTACTTATGCTTCAGTTTCTTCATTTATGAAATAGAGATAAGGACACAATCTCACAAGACTGCTTTATGTTTAAATAGGGAAGTTAGTACGCTTGTGTTGTGTAATTCCTAACCAAATCCCCAAATTGTCTCATAAGCTGATGTGTGTATGTGTGTGTACTTTTGTGTGCACATGAATTATTTATTTTTTTTTTATTAGTATGAGCTGGGAAGTTGGAGACCTGGTTTCAGGCTATCTCCACCTCTTTATGGTCAGATAACTTTTAGGAGAATTTTTACTCTCATTATCTCTCCCTGAGGATCAGTTTCCTCGTCACTTAAATGTATATAATACTTCTTACCCCAGGTGGGTATTATGGTGACTAGTTGAGATAATCTGTGAGGACCTGGAACATTCCTTCTCCTTCTCCCTTTATGCCTTTGAAAAGAGAGAGAAAAGAAGAGCAGAAGAAGTTTAAATGTAGTATATTTCATGTTTGCAAAATTATTCCCTGATCATATCAAGGATGATTGTATCGACTATTGAGTGTGCAATGCTAAGTCTCTTTAGCGACTCTGTGACCCCACGGACTGTAACTGCCAGACTCCTCTGTCCATGGGATTCTTCAGAGTGGGTTGCCATGCCCTGCTCCAGGGGATCCTCCTGACCCAGGGATCAAAACCCTTATCTCTTATGTCTCCTGCACTGGCAGGCGGGTTCTTTATCACCAGCATCACCTGGGAAGCCCACCTGTTAATTACTTTGTCTGAACAGCTCCAAGAGCTTGTATGTATTATCTCATGATTCCTCACTCCAGTCTTTGAGAGATAGTGTTATTACCCCTGTTTTATAGACAGTGAATCAGAGATTAGATTACTAACCTAAGATCAAATGTAGGTCTCCCAGATTCCAAAGCCAGTGTTCAACCATTCCCTTTTCTACTTCCCTGACCATGTTTATCCTTTCTTTCATCATAAATGACATGGGATTTGCTGTTTGTCTATTTTTTTGTTTCTTGTCAATATTTGGATATAGGTCAAGAGGACTATTGGGAGAAGGCAATGGCACCCCACTCCAGTACTCTTGCCTGGAAAATCCCATGGATGGAGGAGCCTGGTAGGCTGCCAGTCCATGGGGTCACTAAGAGTCGGACACAACTGAACGACTTCACTTTTACTTTCCACTTTCATGCATTGGAGAAGGAAATGGCAACCCACTCCAGTGTTCTTGCCTGGAGAATCCCATGGACGGAAAAGCCTGGTAGGCTGCAGTCCATGGGGTCGCACAGAGTCGGACATGACTGAAGCGACTTAGCAGTAGCAGCAGCAGCATCAAGAGGACTATTACCTTAAGAAACATGTAAAATATCATGTATGAAACGAGTTGCCAGTCCAGGTTCGATGCACAGTACTGGATGCTTGGGGCTAGTGCACTGGGACGACCCAGAGGGATGGTATGGGGAGGGAGGAGGGAGGAGGGTGCAGGATGGGGAACACATGTATACCTGTGGTGGATTCATTTTGATATTTGGCAAAACTAATACAATTATGTAAAGTTTAAAAAATAAAATAAAATTAAAAAAAATTATAGACAAGCCTAACTAAGCTGCTTTAAACTTGTAGTGAAGAAGGTATCTTTTTTTAGTCTGAGTATTTGATTGTTGTTTTTATAAGTATAAAATTGAGATGCACTTACGAAAAAAGATAGGATGGTGCTTTCTCATTTGTGACAAAGGTATCGGCTTGAAGAAGTCTTGCCCTTAAATGATTAGACAGCTTGTGTGACTAATAAGATTATTGTCCCTAAAGGAAAGAGGAACATTTTATGAATACAAGAGCACTCAATTAGAGTTTTAAATTAGAATGTAATTATATGTTTTTTTCTCTTTTCATCCTTTTTTAAGGAAGAAAAGGAGAGATTTTAATCTTTTGGGTTGCCTCATTTTATTGAAGACAATTTTAGGAAGTGTTTAAATTTAAGACACTGCTTTGCATCTTGCTTAATTTTGGACCTAGTCCAATCCCTGAAGAACTAGAACCAGATAAGTTTGCTTATACCTGACTTTTAAAATAACTGCATTTCATAATTCAAAACAAGGATGAGCTGTTTATATGGATTACTGCACTCTGTATAATAAAATTGTCGATATGCTTAGAGATGCACAGCATGTAATCAGGCACATAGGGAAATAGCCTATTCAACCTCTGAAACAAAGGATTTGCCTTTAAGACCATAGCTGTATAAAAGAACGCATGCTCTCCATGCTCTTTACTTAGGAAATAAACCGGAATGTGGGTAGTTTTCTTAATATGGAACCAAGTGTACGCTTTGTCCCTAAACACTTTCCTTTGTAGAGAAGACTACATGGATGTTAAAGACCAACGGAGTTATCTGTGAAAGTTCTCCATTTATCTGCCACCTGAACTGGAATAAAAACAACTCCATGGGCTTCAGATCTTGAGAATAGTAATGTAACTCTAAGTGAATTTCAACAACAATTTAGTCTGCTGCTGCTGCTGCTAAGTTGCTTCAGTCATGTCCGACTCTGTGCGACCCCATAGACAGCAGCCCACCAGGCTCCTCTGTCCCTGGGATTCTCCAGGCAAGAGTACTGGAGTGGGTTGCCATTTCCTTCTCCAAATTTAGCCTGAAGAGGACTTAAAGACCCATTTGCGTCTGCATTAGTCACTCAGTCATGTCCAACTCTTTGTGACCCCATGGACTGTAATCCACCTGACCCCTCTATCCATGGGATTTTCCCAACAAGAATTCTGGAGTGGGTTGCCATGTTCTCCTCCAGGGGGTCTTCTTGACCCAGGGATTGAACCCACATCTCCTACATTGCAGACAGATTCTTTACCACTGAGCCAGCAGGGAAGCCCTATTAGTCATTTGTTTAACTTGGACCAATTTTCTCTTTTGGGTCAGTCTCTAGTCCTGTGATGTGGATTCCCTGCATGTTCTGTTCTATCCTCTGATTTTACATGCTCTCTGATAAGGACACTAGTGAAAGCTATCAGTTGGGTACTGCAATGTACAGAGTATGTTTGCAAAGACTTTACATTGATATACTAGCCAATACTCTTGATATTATGAGAGCAGGTCTTATTTCTCTGTTCTATGGTTGATTGGAGAGATAAAGTGACTTTTAGACCCCATAGCTATCATGCAATTGGAGCAGGACTTACCCACCTGCACTCTTAATCATATGATGTGTTAATTAATGCTTAGTCTTAAGTGTATGTATGCATTCATACATCAAGAAGATGTGGAAAACTAAAGAAAGGATATATGTATAGGTATAACAGATTCACTTTGCTGTACAGCAGAAACTAACTCCACATTGCAAAGCAACTATATTCCAATTAATTTAAAGTAAATTAAATTAATTTTAAAAAAGAGGACATACTCTGCCAGTGTTCCTTGTAGTCATACTTATTGTCAGTCTCTAGCTGTGCTTTTTAAAGATATCTGGCAACATGCATTTGGTTAGAATAAGTTTCCTAGGATCCTAGAAACTCAGAGTTTGAAAAAAATGCTAAGTTTCATCCAAGAACCAATTGTCTGAATATACTCATGAGCAACTGAGGACCAGGAAGGCAAACAAACATACCACCACCAACAAAAAACTTTCTCCCAGATTCACTCAGAAAGTTAGTAGCAGAACTAAAATTAATGTTCTTTCGACTGTGGTTGAATCATTCTGCCTCCATATATAATGCAAATGATGTATTTGTATCTTTACTTGTTTCCAAGGACACATTACAGAATTTTTTTTTTTCAAACAGGGAAAGAGAAATTACATTTCAAATGCTGTCTTTTTTTTTTTTTTTCCTTTAAAAACTATATAGGGATTAAAAAGAATTCTTGTTGAGAAAATAATTATAGATGAAAACACAAATAACTGGAATACTATTTAGAGACATCTGAAACCATAGTAGGAGGCTGAAAATAACAGAATAAGCAAGTCACCGAATATAGGAGATGAAAGTGGTCTTAGAAATCATGCTGTTTAATGTTTCCCAAAGAATGACAGGCATAATACTCAGTGGGGTGACCAGAGGGTATATGTGATAGCTTTTGGTGACAAAAACAAAATTTAATATTTATTTTAATTATATTAGCACACATATGCAAATGTATTTGTGTATAAGTATATATCTATTTATGCACATTTATGTGTATATATGGGCTTTCCTGGTGGCTCAATGGTAAAGAATCTGCCTACCTGCAAGAGATACAGGTTCAATCCATGGGTTGAGAAGATCCCCTAGAGAAGGAAATGGCATCCCACTCCAGTAGTCTTCCTTGGGAAATCCCATGGAAAGAGGACCCTGGTGGGCTACAGTTGATGGGACCACAAAAGAGTCAGACGTGACTTAGCAACGAAACAACATGTGTATGTGTGCGTGCGTGCTCAGTTGCTTCTGTTGTGTCTGAATATATATATATATATACAGGCTCTCGCTGTGGGCTGCCCTGGTAGATCAGCTGGTAAAGAACCCACCTGCAATGTGGGAGGCCTGGGTTCAATCCTGGGTTTGGAAGATCCCTTGGAGAAGGGCATGGTAACCGAGTCCAGCATTCTTGCCTGGAGAATCCCATGGACAGAGGAGCCTGGCAGGCTACAGTCTGTGGGATTGCACAGAGTCAGACATGAGTGAGCGACTAAGCACAGTAAAGCTCAGGCTCGTATTGTGTGCCAGGTACTGTCTTAGGAAATATGAGAAAATGGGATAGGTGATCATCGCTGCCATCCTGAAGATGATGTCAGCCCATGAAGATTATCCATGCAACCCAAGGACTCCTTTAAGTTTGAAATCTTCTGGCTCAGACTATACTGGGCCTTTTTACTGTTGCTCTTAACTATAAACCAAGCCCTCTCTTCAGGCTCGGGTGGGTAAAGTCCTTGTCTGGGAGGAGAGAAAAAGTGTTTCAACACAATCCAGGTTCTATCACAATAGATGGGCCTCATTACCCATTCTCAGCTTCATAGATAATGTAGTCGTGGATGGCATCATTGGTATAGTGAAGAATTGCTCAGGAGATTGTGTTGACATCTGAGATTTATTTTAATCCTTTTGCAGATTTTATAATGAGCGTTGTAACAAAGTATGCCAAAGAATCATTACATATCTTATAAAATCTTAATAATACAAAAATTAGAAACGTTTTTCATGCATATGTTCAATTTGTTCAGAATCCACAGATTTCATTTCGCTGATTAGCACACAGTGCCCTTTGAGGGGACACAGCCTTTCAGAGGTCACAATTCCTGAACTGCTAAGCTCTTTTTTGGTTATGAATGTTATTTATATTCACAGGCTCTTACTATTAAGTTTTGCAGTTTGCACAAAGAAGACATAGAATGAATGCACATATACCTGTGTAAAAGTTTTCTTTTTTCCTCACTTATTTGCTAAATGTTTATTGATTGCCCACCTCAAACATAGTATTAAGTATAAAAAGAAGGGGAAAATAAGGCTTTAGAAATGAGGAAATATTTCCAGTGTGGTGCAGATGTAGTGTGGGGATTTTTTTGGAAAAGGAAATGATTCCCACCAGAGCAGGGGGTGAGCATAAACACAGGACCTAGGGTTAGATGCTCACCTATTCTTTTCCTGAGTCTATTATTTAATTGCTATGTGATCCTGGGTGCTGGAGACCAAATGTTTGTGTCCCTTCAGAATTCATGTGTTGAGACTTAATTCTGGATGTGATGATATTTGGAGGTGGGCCTTTGGGAGGTGTTAATCTTTCTGAGACTGGTTCCTCATCTGGAATGTACCATGAATACCACCTACTTCGTTGTGCTATTGTGAACATGAAAGGGAATACTATACTCAAAAGTAGCCATCACAGAGAAGACATCCAATAAAGGTTTTTCCTCCTTCTGTTATTTAGTTGTAAGCTGTCAAATAAGTCAATTTTCCTCACAAATCAGTAGTTTGTTTTAATATTAATACATTTGCTCCATGAAACTCTTCATGGTCCTGACATGACATCTCATACAGTGTTCTTCTTTTATACTCCCCAGTTCCAACCCAGATCAGGTGTGTCTGTTCTTCTCCAGGATTTCTATTTTCTTGATCTTCCAGTCTTCCTTTTCATTCAAAAATCCACTTCTTCCCCTTCTTTTCCATAATTTTCTCTTTATTTCTTAAATGTTCCATTCCATTCAAGACACAGACAGACCAGACAGTACTTCTAAGCGCTCTATTTTTCCTGCACCTGAATTAAAGTACTCAAATGTTTTTAATTAAGAGACATTCTTGATAACATGAATGATAAACAATATTGAAAACATCTTAGAATTTCCCAAAATTCTTCCTATGGTTACATCAAGATTTCATTGGCATAATAGCCCTTATTCTCCTTGTACTTTTACCATTAATTCTCCATTCAGCCCAAGGGAATAGTCAGGCTTCGGGCCCATAAGCTTTTGTGAAAAACTTGCCTGTAAGCCCTTTCCACCAACTACCTTGACTATCCTGCCTGAACCATGCCTTCCTTCAGACATTCAGTATTTTGCTTTCTGAAATTAAAGTCACTGAAGCTATACAGTAATGTGAGTGGCTGAGACAAATGCCTTAGGAACATGAGCATGCGAAATGTATGGAAGCACAGAGAATGAGAAGAAAAAGTTGTGGGGAAAAGTTCTGCAACTTTTTCTTTAATAAAATAGCCTCTGTGGCTACTGGACACTTACAATGTGGAAATCTGATTGAAATTAATTGTAAGCACAAAATACATACTAGATTTCAGGGACAGTTTCAAAAGAGGAATATAAAATATCTCATATGTTATTTTTAATTGATTACATGTTAAAAAGATAATATAGTCATGTTAAAAAGATAATACAGTCATTTTGATATCCCTAGGGATACTAAAATTCTGGGATTTCAAGTCTTTCATATAAAATGGCCTAGGATTTGGCTATGACCTATCCACATCCTCTTAAATATTTTAAATTTCTAGATTATTTATAATAGTTAATATAATGTAAATGCTATGTAAATGGTTTTAAATGCAATGTAAATGCTATGTAAGCAGTTGCCAGCATACAGAAAAATCTAAGTTTTGCTTTTAGGAATCTCCCAGAACATTTTTTCCCAAATTTTTTCATTCTGTTGTTGGTTGAACCTGCATATACAGAACCTGAGGATATGAGGGTTGATTGTATTTTGGAGATACTGTGTCAAATGAAATAGATTATTAAAATCAATTTCATGTATTTCTTTTAAAAATGTGACTACTAGAAAATTTAAGATAGTACTTGTGGCTTTCATGTGTTTACCTTATATTCTACTGGAAGCCCTATTGTAGAAGATGAGATATAAAAGTTGATAGAAGTTCCATTTTTTAATGCCTCATAAACCAATGTATAGAGACGGAAATGGCAACCCACTCCAGTATTCTTGCATAGCAAATCCTGTGGACAGAGGAGCCTGGTGGGCTGCCACCTATGGGGTCGCACAGAGTTGGACATGACTGAAGTGACTTAACAGCAGCGGCAGCAGCAAACCAATGTAAAGACTTTTGCACTTGCTCTAAGTGAGAGGAAAGTCACTGGAGGTTTTGGGCAGAAAATGGCCATAATTTGCCATTTTATAACAGGGTCACTCTGGACCTTCCTTTGTAAGCTACAGGGGAACAACGATGAAATCAAAGAGATCCCTTGAGGGTTATTGCAATAATCCAGGCCAGAGATGTTGCTGGTCTGGGTAACAGATAGATGATGAGAAGTGGTCAGATACCACATAATTTTCTAATATATTCTAAGTAAAGTGTCGGAGAGAGGGACTGAGAATAACTACCCAAAATGTTGGTCTTGAGAACCTATAAGTTGGATGTGAGAGTTGGACAATAAAGAAAGCTGAGTGCCAAAGAATTGATGCTTTTGAACTGTGGTGTTGGAGAAGACTCTTGAGAGTCCGTTGGACTGCAAGGAGATCCAACCAGTCCATCCTAAAGCAAATCAATCCTGGGTGTTCTTTGGAAGGACTGATGTTGAAGCTGAAATTCTAATACTTTGGCCACCTGATGCAAAGACCTGACTCATTTTAAAAGACCCTGATGCTGGGAAAGATTGAGGGCAGGAAGAGAAGGGGACAACAGAGAATGAGATGGTTGGATGGCATCACTGACTCGATGGACATGGGTTTGGGTAGACTCCGAGAGTTGGTGATGGACAGGGAGGCCTGGCATGCTGCAGTTCATGGGGTCGCAAGGAGTTGGACACGACTGAGTGACTCAACTGAACTGAAGGATTCAGTTGCCTTTCACTGAGGTGGAGAAAATAGGAAAGAGTAGATTTAGACAGAAGATCAGAATCTAGCTCTGTACATGTCAAGTTTGTGATTCTTACTGGACATCCAACTTGAAGTTTAAGAAGGCAGTTTGGTGTGAGTCAAGGAAGGGTCTTGGCATAATACCAGCTTTGGAGGATCTTCAATGTAAAATGGCATTTAGTACTAAAAGATTGACTATCATTACCAAGGAAATGAGTAGAGCTAGAGAAGAGGCTAGAATACAAGCTTGGGGGCACTCAGAGAGTTCATGGGCAGTCACTGCAACACACCCTTTAGCATTCCCATCCATGGTATTGACTAATTCAGACTTACTTAGAAAGAAAAACACCATCATAAATTTTAAAAATCCTGTGTGTTTTGGGCAGATAGTTACAGCAAGAAATATATTAATCAGTATGATGAAAGTCATATTTTAAAAATATTCTACCATCTAAACATGAATCATTATTTAAATAGACAAACTGTATTGCAAACAATTCTTAAAGATGTCCTAATTTTAGTCAATAATTTGAAATTCCAGTGATCCCAATATCATAGTATGCTATCAATTATCTCAGTAGGTGACCTTCTCCAATTTCTTAGGGGAAATTTTTAATTTTTAAATTATTTTAATTGAGCTACACAGTACTCTGAAAAGAGTACTTGCAAAATTAAAAAAAAATGATAGGGCCTTAGAACTCTAAAATAATGAAAATTACCGTGACATGGAATTTCTGAGCACACATTATAAAGACATTTTCAAGGCTCTTGACCTTGTCTTCTAGAAAATATGCTTCTTATATATTCACTTACTGCTGCATTTTGAATCATCACCTCTGAGATTTCCAAGTTTCTTTTTCACTTCAAACCTGATCAACATGTCCATTTCTTAAAAGTAAAGATTCCACAAAGGGATAGAAAGTAGAGGTTGAGTGACCAAAAGCAGAATAACATTATTCTGCTGCAGGACACCCAGGATGTGATGTGGAAATTTAGCTGCTTTTTCTAAGCATAGACACTGTATATTTTTATTTCTATTTATCTATCTAGAGAGTGTGTATGTGTAGTGAGAGGCAAAAGAAACCAGACTCTGGAGCTGTACTCAAAAGCTCAGGTTCTTCTATTCAACAATCATTTTAACCAAAGCAAAATTTTAGTGTTCTTTGTGCTTCAGATTTCTTATCTGTACAACGAAAGTAATGGTATCTACATCATAAGTGTTAAAATGAGTTAATACTTCTTAAACACTTTTAATGGGCTTCCCTAGTGGCTCAGATGGTAAAGATTTTGCCTGCAACACAGGAGACCTGAGTTCAATCCCTGGGTCGTGAAGATCCCATGCAGAAGGGCATGGGTACTCACTCCAGTCTTCTTGCCTGGAGAAAGCCATGGACAGAGGAGCCTGGCAAGCTGCAGTCCATGGGGTCATGAAGAGTCAGACACGGCTGAAGTGATTTAGCAAGCAAGCAAAGACTTTTAATGGTGCCTAGCCAAGCACTCTATAAATGTTAACTATATTATCTATCTGTTTATCTATCTCCCTATCTATCTATCATGCTTTGTGCTCTGAAAATGCTGTCATTAAGAACTGTATGTTCTCAGACTTAGAGACTTGTGATTACCAGGGGAAAGGGTAGGGGAAAATGATAGAGAGTTTGGAATTGACATGTACACACTGCTATATTTCAAATGGATAACTAAAAAGGACCTACTGTACAGCACAGGGAACTATGCTCAATATTATATAACAAACTAATGGGGAAAGAATTTGAAAAAGGAAGCATGTATATGTATAATTGAATCATTTTGTAGGACACCTGAAATTAACACAACATTGTTAATCAACTGAACTCCAATACAGCATAAGAAGTTAAAAAAATAAGAGTGAGTTTTTATTTTGCACAAAGAAACCTATTTTAGACTGTGGATCCTCATTCTTCTGGGGATTCAGGAAACCGAGGATTCCTTAAACCCAGGTTTTGAGAAATTTTCCCCAATGCCCTATTCCTCTGGCAGTTAGTTATGATTCATCTAAATGAGTTTAATTTAAAGCTGTTCTTCTTCACAGGTCTTTTGATTCCTTTATATCACCAACTTTTGAGGCTTTTGTGCTGTATACCATACTGCCATTCCCTCCAGGGTCTTCCATATCCTCCAGGCACAATAAGAGACATAATTCAGTAGCTCAGGATGGAGAAACAGAGATCAAATTTACCCTCCTGCCTGGAACAACCAACAAATGGATACAATACATGACATGATGTTTTGTGGGACACTGGACATCAGACAATGAGGTTCAGTGGTCCCTTGGAAACAGGAAGCAACATGAGTCCTATGATTGCTCCAGTTTACTGTCAGGAGAGAGTTTCCAGTTCACAGAGTAGGGAAGTGGGGTCTAGCAGCAGAGTCTGACTCCCTGAGTTGGAGAGATGGATTTGAGAGTCTGTGGAAACCAAAGCAGCTAGAGTTAATAGGACAGAGTACTGGAGAAGAGAGAATTTCACATAGAGAGAAGACCAGGGAGCTTCACATAGTTCCACTCCAGCATTCAACTGAGTATTGATACACATATGCATGTGAAGAAATGACCCAAAGGTGGGAAAAGAACCATGTGACAGGACTGGACATGATAGTGATCTGCACTCTAACTAGGCTGGGACTAGCACCTGTTTGCATCTACCAGACTAGAAAACCTCAAGATTCATAGGCTTTGGCTAGAGTGTTTAGGGAGAGCTTGCCTCAGAGTAGGAAAAATTAGCCCTAGACTAAGCACTGCTAGGATCTCATATGATATGTCTTAAATGCAAGACCCCAAAGGATCAAATTTTTTTAAAATAACTGCATCCTGGAGCAAATCTCTAGATTATTCACAGTAATACAAAATCATCTGGCTCTGCAAAGTAATATTCACAATATTTGGTGTCCAATCAAACATGATTGACTATGAAAAAGCAGAAATATCAATCAACCAAAACCAACCCAGAATTGACACAGGAGTTACAATTAGCTCATAAGGACATAAAAGAGTTGTTAGATCTGTATTTCATAAATTTAAAAAATTAAGACATGGAAAGTACAACAAAGACTCAGGTAAAACTTTGATAGTTGAAAACTATAATATCTGAGATGAAATATATACTAGATGGTATTAATAACAGATTAGACATTGTAGGAAAGCTTGATGGCATATAAATAAAACACCCAAAATGAAAAAAAGAAAAAGAGCATCAACGAGTTATTGGGCAACTTCCAGTGGCCTCAGTTCAGTTCAGTTCAGTCTCTCAGTCATGTCTGACTCTTTGCGACCCCCATGAATTGCAGCAGGCCAGGCCTCCCTCTCCATCATCAACTCCCGGGAGTACACTCAAACTCATGTCCATCGAGTCGGTGATGCCATCCAGCTATCTTATCCTCTGTTGTCCCCTTCTCCTCCTGCCCCAATCCCTGCCAGCATTAGAGACTTTTCCAATGAGTCACCTCTTCACATGAGGTGGCCCAAGAATTGGAGTTTCAGCTTTAGCATCAGTCCTTCCAATGAACACCCAGGACCGATCTCTTTTAGGATGGACTGGTTGGACCTCCTTGCAGTTCAAGGGACTCTCAAGAGTCTTCTCTAACACCACAGTTCAAAAGCATCAATTCTTTTGATGCTCAGCCTTCTTCATGGTCCAACTCTCACATCCATACATGACCACTGGAAAAACCATAGCCTTGACTAGATGGACCTTTGTTGGCAAAGTAATATCTCTGCTTTTTAATATGCTGTCTAGGTTAGTCATAACTTTCCTTCCAAGGAGTAAGTGTCTTTTAATTTCATGGCTGCAATCACCATCTGCAGTGATTTGGGAGCCCCCAAAAATAAAGTCTGACACTGTTTCCCCATCTATTTCCCATGAAGTGATGGGACCAGATGCCATGATCTTCATTTTCTGAATGTTGAGCTTTAAGCCAACTTTTTCACTCTCCACTTTCACTTTCATCAAGAGGCTTTTTAGTTCCTCTTCACTTTATGCCATAAGAGTGGTGTCATCTGCATATCTGAGGTTATTGATTTTTCTCCTGGCAATCTTGATTCCAGCTTGTGCTTCTTCCAGCCCAGAGTTTCTCATGATGTACTCTGCATATAAGTTAAATAAGCAGGGTGACAATATACAGCCTTGACGTACTCCTTTTCCTATTTGGAACCAGTCTGTTTTTCCATGTCCAGTTCTAACTGTTGTTTCCTGACCTGCATACAGGTTTCTCAAGAGGCAGGTCAGATGGTCTGGTATTCCCATCTCTTTCAGAATTTTCCACAGTTTATTGTGATCCACACAGTCAAGGCTTTGGCATAGTCAATAAAGCAGAAATAGATGTTTTTCTGGAACTCTCTTCCTTTTTCCATGTTCCAGCGAATGTTGCCTAGCATGTATGTAATCAGATTCTCTGAAGTTGTGTGGTGGCAAAAAAAGCATTTCAAGAATAATGATAGAATTTTCCAACTTTGGTAAAAACTATAAACCCACATATCAGTCAGTGGGTATCTAGCCCAAGAGATATGAATAAAGGCTACATCAAGGCACCTAACAATCAAATTGCTCAACATCAATGATAAAGAGGAAAATCTTGTAGGCAGACAAAGGAAAAAGACATAATGTACAGAGGAACAAAGAACAAGGATTACAGAATATTTTTTTCACCAGAAACAGTGTAAACAAGAAAAAAGTAGAGCAACATCTTTAAAGTAGTGAAAGGAAAAAAAAAATACCATCAATCTAGAATTCTAAACTGAGTGAAAATATCTTCAGAAAGAAAACTGAAATAAAGATTTTTTTTTCATATATAAATGATTAAAATAATTATCACCAGGACTGTCAATAGAGTAAAAGAAATGATAAAAGAAGTCTGTAAGGTTAAAGAACATTTTACCAGATTTGGAAATATGGATCTATACTAATAACTGGAAAGCATCAAAGCCAATAACTATATAGGAAAAAATATAAAAGAAATTTCATATTACATAAGTCTCTTTAAAGATAATTAATGCTTTAAGCAAAGTAATAATAATGTAATGTCAGTTGATAGTACATGTGAAAGTAAAATATATCACAACAATAACAGAAGGGTCAGGAAGAAGAAGGAGAAGGCAATGGCACCCCACTCCAGTACTCTTGCCTGGAAAATCCCATGGATGGAGAAGCCTGGTGGGCTGCAGTCCATGGGGTCACTAAGAGTCAGGCACGACTGAGTGACTTCCCTTTCACTTTTCACTTTCATGCATTGGAGAAGGAAATGGCAACCCACTCCAGTGTTCTTGCCTGGAGAATCCCAGGGATGGGGGAGCCTGGCGGGCTGCTGTCTATGGGGTCGCACAGAGTCGGACACGACCGAAGCGACTTAGCAGCAGCAGCAGCAGGAAGAAGAAATGTCATTATGCTATGATAAGGTTCTTATGCAAATAGAAAGTTATATTATATCACATGAAGATAGACTGTGACAGGTTAAAATATACTATATACCATTAATTCTAAAGCAGTCACTCAGTTAAAAAGTTATATCTAACAAACTGACAACAAAGATAAAACAGAACCATAAAGAAAAGTGCACTATCCAATATATGATTTAAATAAGTGTAAGACTGCCCACTAGATTTTTAGAAATTCATTTTTTGATAACAGAAGAGTTCATTTTGAAGAAAGAATAGAAAAAAAAAAACACTTGGATAAGCTGTCTTATACTGATCACAGGGTATGGCTATCATCTTTGTACTACAAATAACCTGAAAATAAGAAACTTGCCTTAAGACTGTTTTATAAATTAGTTGGAATTCCAATAGGAAGTACAAGACTTGAATCAGGAAACAAGCCACTCCCTTCACTGGGCACAGCAGATTTCAAACTTAAGTGCTGAGATGCATTTCCAACATGCGGCATCTACATGAAGACAACATAGAGACTGAAGGATGTTGGCTTACAGAGATGGTTTTACCTTAAGCAGAATCAGTCTTACAACTAGTGGCTGTTGTTAGTTGCTAAGTTGTATCCAACTCTTTTTGACCCCTTGGACTGCAGCACATCAACTTCCCTGTCCATTATCTCCCAGAGTTTGCTCATACTCATGTCCATTGTGTCAATGATGCCATCCAGCCATCTCAAAATGATCTTAGTTTGTTTCTAAGGCTAACTATTCAACATCACAGTAATCCAAGTCTATGCCCCAACCACTAATGCTAAAGAAGCTTAAGCTGAGGTTCTATGAAGTCCTCCAAGACCTTCTTATAACAAGTATGTGCCCATTAAAGTAAATATAACTTTTATTCACAAAGGTGAATGTTAAAAACAAAAAGTGGATACCAACTACTTGCAGATTTCAACCAATTCTTGGAATAGCAAACATAGATGAAAGAATATTTCTTGAGAATCAGAGTGGAAGAATCTCATTTTGGAGCATTAAGAGTGAGATTGCTGTGGACAGGAGAGGAAATTGACCAGCCTCAGAGCCAGAAGGTGCAAGTAAAAAGTAGGATAGAAATCAAAGGTATTAATGCCAGGACTGTACATGTAGCAGGTGACAGGCAACGGACTTCTTTATTATTCCTTTCTGAAAAATATATGATGGCTAAGAGTACATCACGAGAAATGCTGGGCTGGAAGAAGCACAGGCTGGAATCAAGATTGTGGGGAGAAATATCAATAACCTTAGATATGCAGATGACACCACCCGTATGGCAGAAAGTGAAGAAGAACTAAAGAGCCTCTTGATGAAAGTGAAAGAAGAGAGTGAAAAAGTTGATTTAAAGCTCAACATTCAGAAAATGAAGATCATGGCATCTGGTCCCATCACTTCATGGGAAATAGATGGGGAAACAGTAGCTGACTTTATTTTTGGGGGCTCCAAAGTCACTGCAGATGCTGATTGCAGCCATGAAATTAAAAGATGCTTACTCCTTGGAAGGAAAGTTATGACCAAGCTGGACAGCATATTAAAAAGCAGAGACATTACTTTGCCAACAATGGTCCGTCTAGTCAAGGCTATGGTTTTTCCTGTGGTCATGTATGGATGTGAGAGTTGGACTATAAAGAAAGCTGAGCACTGAGGAATTTATGCTTTTGAACTGTGGTGTTACAGAAGACTCTCAAAGTCCCTTGGACTACAAGGAGATCCAACCAGTTCATCCTAAAGGAGGTTAGTCCTGGATGTTCATTGGAAGGACTGATGCTGAAGATGAAACACCAATACTTTAGCCACCTGATGAGAAGAGATGACTCATTGGAAAATACCCTGATGCTGGGAAATATTGAGGGCAGGAGGAGAAGGGGACGACAGAGGATGAGATGGTTGGATGGCATTACCGACTCAATTGACATGAGTTTGGGTGAACTCCAGGAGTTGGTGATGGACAGGGTGGCCTGGCATGTTGTGGTTCATGAGGTTGCAAAGAGTCAGACATGACTGAGTGACTGAACTGAACTGAACTGAAGTTTCTATGCCCCAGCCAAAATAATGAGTAATATACAGGGTTTTTTTCCCTCTGTAGAATTGGAAGGTATTGTTAGAAGGAAATAGTAGAAATAGTGTGAATATCATCCACCTAGAGAGAAATCCCTCTGTATTTTAGCATTTGAGGGAGGGTACCTCCATTGCAATGGTGACCTCATGCCCATTTAGCTAAATTAAAGCTTCCAGCAAGTAAAATCCACCCAAACCTACAGAGTCTTCAAAAGCTTTTCTGTTGTTTATTTAAGCAAATTGCCTTACAATGTTGTTAGTTTCTGCTGTACAACAATGTGAATCAGCTATATGTATGCATATATGCCTTCCTTCTTGAGCTTCACTCCCACCCTCTCCCCAGACCCATCCCTCTAGGTCATCACAGAGCACCGAGCTGAGATTTCTGTGCTATATAGCAACCTCCTACTAGCTATCTGTTTTACACGTGGTAGTATATACATACATACACACCCACACACACAGACACATATATATGTGTGTATATGTATATATATATATGTATACAGTGCTACTCTCTAAAATGTGAAAAGATATCCAAGGATCACCAGGCTTTTGAAGAAATAATCCACAAAAACAGAATAATTTATCAAAAAGAAAGTGAGGAGAACATAAAAGTATCTGGTTACTATTTATAAAATCTCAAGGGCATTTTACATCTGTAAATAAAATAAGGCTGCTACTATCAAGGAGTCATGAGAACACTAGAAAGAGCCCTGGTATATTTAAAATATATTTGCTAAAGTAGAAAGATGTCAACAAGAAGATTAGAAGACAATGTTTAAAAAGAAACAAAGGTCCCAAACTGTAGAACAAAATAGATGAGAAGTCAGAAAATATGAGAGAAAAAGTGAGACATATATTGAAGATCAACTAAGAAAAAAATTGAAGAAAATGAAAGGGGGAAACTATTAATGTGCCTGGAAGTACTTGGTACGTATTTGAATAATGTGAAAATCAGTAGAATCTGAACTGTTGAGGAACAATGTGAGGTTGGGCACTCATTTGGTCTATAGTTTGCAAATTCTTTTATATTTATTATGAATGCCTTTTAAAATTCAAAGATTGTTATAAAATAGGATATAATATACTATGAAATATTATCATTGGTATAGTAATTAGTATTCACTTCAGTTCAGTTCAGTCACTCAGTCTTGTCCAACTCTTTGCAACCCCATGGACTGCAGCACACCAGGCTTCCCTGTCCATCACCAACTTCCAGAGCTTACTCAAATTCATGTCCATTGAGTCGGTGATGCCATCCAACCGTCTCATCCTCTGTTGTACCCTTCTCCTTTTGCCTTCAATCTTTCCCAGCATCAGGGTCTTTTCCAGTGAGTCAGCTCTTTGTATCAGGTGGCCAAAGTACTGAAGTTTCAGCTTCAGCACCAGTCTTTCCAATGAACACTCAGGAGTGATTTCTTTTAGGATGGACTAGTTGGATCTCCTTGCAATCCAAGGGACTCTCAAGAGTCTTCTCCAACACCACAGTTCAAAAGCATTAATTCTTCGGCACTCAGCTTTCTTTACAGTCCAACTTTCACATTGGTACATGACTACTGGAAAAACCATAGCCTTGATTAAATGGACCTTTGTTGGCAAAGTAATGTCTCTGCTTTTGAATATGCTGCCTAGGTTGGTCATAACTTTTCTTTCAAAGAGCATGCATCTTTTAATTTCATGGCTGCAGTCACCATCTGCAGTGATTTTGGAGCCCAGAAAAATAAAGTCTAACACTGTTTCCCCATCTATTTCCCATGAAGTGATGGGACTGGATTCCATGATCTTTGTTTTCTGAATTTTGAGCTTTAAACCAACTTTTTCACTCTCCACTTTCACTTTCATCAAGAGGTTCTTCAGTTCTTCTTCACTTTCTGCCATAAGGGTGGTGTCATCTGCATATCTGAGGTTATTGATATTTCTCCCGGCAATCTTGATTCCAGCTTGTGCTTCATCCAGTCTAGCATTTCTCATGATGTACTCTGCATATAAGTTAAATAAGCAGGGTGACAATATACAGCCTTGATGTACTTCTTTTCCTATTTGGAACCAGTCTGTTGTTCCATGTCCAGTTCTAACTGTTGCTTCCTGACCTGCATATAGATTTCTCAAGAGGCAGGTCAGATGGTCTGGTATTCCCATCTCTTTCAGAATTTTCCACAGTTTATTGTGATCCACACAGTCAAAGGCTTTGGCATAGTCAATAAAGCAGAAATAGATATTTTTCTGAAACTCTCTTGCTTTTTCAATGATCCAGCAGATATTGGCAATTTGCTCTCTGGTTCATCTGCCTTTTCTAAAACCAGCTTGAACATCTGGAAGTTCATGGTTCACGTATTGCTGAAGCCTGGCTTGGAGAATTTTGAGCATTACTTTGGTAGCGTGTGAGATGAGTGCAACTGTGTGGTAGTTGGAGTATTCTTTGGCATTGCCTTTCTTTGGGATTGGAATGAAAATTGACCTTTTCAAGTCCTGTGGCCACTGCTGAGTTTTCCTAATTTGCTGGCATATTGAGTGCAGCACTTTCACAGCATCATCTTTTAGGATTTGAACTAGCTCAACTGGAATTCCATCACCTCAACTAACTGGAGCAGCGAGTGACTGAGAAGTGCCTGCACTTTGCTGGACCGGCCATGTGGAGATACCCTACGTCAAAGGTCAGAGAAACCCCAGTAAGATGGTAGGCACTGGAGTGGCTGTGAGGAGATACCCGACATCCAAGGGCTAAGGAGAAACCCCGGCAAGAAGGTAAGAGGGGTGAATTTGCATTTAGAATCAAACTCCATTCCTGCCAGAGATGTTCAGAGGACTCAAACAAACCTTGTGTACACCAGGACCCAGGGACTCCACAGAGACTGAGACAGAACTGTGTTTGAGCATCTCCTATGGACATACAGGTCGGCAATGGTCTGCTGCAGGGACGGGGCTCTGGGTGTGTGTATGGCATGAGCTTGGAGGAGGTCACCTTTAACCCCACCAAGGAGCTGACAGAACATACATAGGACTGGGGAAAAGACTCTTGGAGGGCACAAACAGAACTTTGTGCACCAGGACCCAGAAGAAAGGAACAGTGACCCCACAGGAGTCTTGCCTGTGCATGTCCGTGAGTCTGGCGAAGGTGTGGTTTGGTGGTGGCCTGCTGCAGGGTTGGGGCATGGACTGTAGCAGTAGATGCATGGGATCTTTTTTGGGAGTTCACCATTATCTTCATTACCTCCACTATGGTTTAGTTTAGTTCAGTTCAGTTCAGTTGCTCAGTCATGTCCGGCTCTTTGCAACCCCATGAATCGCAGCACGCCAGGCCTCCCTGTCCATCACCAACTCCCGGAGTTCACTCAGACTCACGTCCATCGAGTCGGTGATGCCATCCAGCCATCTCATGGCCTGTCGTCCCCTTCTCCTCCTGCCCCTCATCCCTCCCAGAATCAGGGTCTTTTCCAATGAGTCAACTCTTGGCATGAAGTGGCCAAAGTATTGAAGTTTCAGCTTCAGCATCTGTCCTTCCAATGAACACACAGGACTGATCTCCTTTAAGATGGACTGGTTGGACAATAGTTTGGCCCCAGGTAAATAGGAGGGAGGGAACACAGCCCCACCCATCAACAGAAAATTGGATTAAAGATTTACTGAGCAGGACCAGCATATCAGAACAAGATCCAGTATCCCTCTCAGTTGGTCTATCTCATCAGGAAGCTTTCAAAAGCCTCTTATCCTTCTCCAACAGAGGGCAGGCAGATTGAAAGCCACAATCACAGAAATTAGAATTAGCTTTCGAAAATATGTGCATGTGTGAGCTTAGCTGTTGTAGTGTCCGACTCTTTGTGACCCCATGGATTGTAGTCCACCAGGCTCTCTGTCCATGGAAATTCCCAGGCAAGAATGATGGAGTTTTTTCCATTCCCTTCTCCAGGGGATCTTCCCAACCCAGGGATTGAACCCTCATCTTCTTCTTTGGCAGGTAGATTCTTTACCACTGAACCATTAGGGAAGCCCCCTTTGAATCTATAGGCTACTGATTAAAATTCTCTTTTACACATCATCTAGGCAAGCTTTTTGAATGGAGTATACTGTATTACCTCATAAATCAAAAAATGCTCCCTGAAAAGTAAACTGAAAGTTTGTAGGCTGGGCTACTCATGCCATATAAAATTATGATAGAGTTGGTTTATGGTTGAAATTCTCTTCTTTTCTTGTCAATCATTCTCTTCTGATACTTCTCTCCTGATTTCATTGAAGAACAGGAAGAATTTACGCTACTACAAGCTGCTGAAATTTAGGTAACTGAAACTAGAGCACAATACAATTCATATATGATGATTCATTAATGAATAAGCTCATATAAATAATTTTATAATACCTATATTATGCTTTCTTGTTTCAGTTTTAAATACAAGCCAATTAAACGTAGGATCAAATAATAATACCCAATAAACTTACTCTAAAACCATAAATTTTGTTGCTGAGAGTGGCTTAGAAATCAGATAATGTAATTCAACATCCTCATTTTAGAGATCAGGAAATTAATTAAGGCCCATATTGATGATATCCATTCCTAATGGAAAAGCCAAGATTGGAGCCAACTTTTCTAAACACTTGCAAGAATGTTCATCCTGATAATTAAACAAAAAAATGAATGTCTTATGAATTTTAAAAGAAAGACACATAAACTCATAACAAAAATTAGGTATTTCAGGAGAAATACAGTCTCGGAGGTGATCTCTCGTGTATAGAAGGTGTCAAGTACAGAGTAACAGCAATTAACAAGATAGAAGTGTATCATTTGGTTATTTAAATCAGATTTAGATTCTTACATGACATTGAGATGCCACTGGACTTTCTAATCTTGTTATACCATCACCAAAGGGTATTTTATTTTCCATCTTACTTTCTACTTTTCTTCATTTAGTAATCTTTTAAGAGGAAAAAAAGTCTTGCTAAAATTGAAGTGAATACATTTAATGTAGTATAATCAGCTTCTAAATCTACTTAACTGGAGTCCCATCATGCATTTAGTATACTGAATGAATAGCCCAAATGGGAAACATATTATAATAAGGACTGGGTGAATTTCGTTGAGACAAACTTCACTTTCCTGAAATGTTTTTAAGCATCTGATTTTGTAGTCAAGTATAGCTCCATTTGCATACTCCCTTATTTGCATTTGACCTAGACACCTGCATCACTTTTTGGAGAGTCATGTTTCTATGGTACTTTTGAACACTTCACTGCCACCCCACTATGACAAAATGCATTTTGCTTGCTGGGGCTCTTTGAGGGGTGCACAGCATGATTATTTTTAACCTTTCACTTGTTTTCATTTAAGTTAGAACAAGTTGTTTACCTATATTACAAAGGAGTTTTGTTTTTCATAGGTTTACTTTGTCATCCAATTTTTAAAAATGACATGCAGTTAGGGAGACATGGGCATTTTCTCAAAATAGAATGCAAATGATACTTATTGATATCATAATTATTCATGTTCACAAAAAAGCTCCCCACTTCTGCTGTACTAATATTAGATCACAATTTTTTCTGTCTTCTGTGATGTGGAGGAAATAAACAGCCATAACTCCTACATCCTAAGCAGAACCTACCAGTTTCCCACTTCACTTTGCAAAACAACTCATCAGTTCAAATGCCTCTATTGTTCCCCATTTTATCCAACTTGAAAACCTGGGGTTTAGCTTTGATTCTTTTCTTTACCACTGTCTCATATCCAACCAATCATGAAGCTTGGTTGAATCTATCTCCTTCAGATACATTGTGTCTATGGTTTCTCCATCCCCAGTCACTGCCTTAATTTGAATTCCAACCTCTCTTTGCTGGATCATTTCAACATCTTTATTACTGTACTTCCTGTGTCCAACTTTCCACCTTTCTGATGTGGCAAACTTTCCAAAATTAAAATATCTCACTGTTGTGCTCAAAACACAAAAGGCTAAATGTCTTAATTACCCGTGGAATACAAATATAACATCTTCCATGATGTACATCTCTGCAAAATCTCCCTCGATAGTCTCTTCTGTTTCCTACTGACTCTTCTTTCTCATCTATTACTCTTTCACCACATGAAATTCCTTCTTAATGTACTGGTCTTCCATGTACTTCTGAATGTATATAAGTGCTATGCTCAGAATTCCCATTTTCTGATGTATGGCTTGTGGTGTATAGCAAGAAAGAGAACGGGTTTCAGAGTATAGGTGGTGATAGGGCTTCCCTGTTGATCAGTGGTAAAAAAAATTCACCTGCAATGCAGGAGATGCAAGCTTGATCCCTGGGTCAGGAACATCCCCTGGAGGAGGAAATGGTAACCCACTTCAATATCCTTGCTTATAAAATCTCATGGACAGAAGAGCCTGGTGGGTTACAGTCCATGGTGTTGCAAAGAGTCAGACATGACTAAGCACAGCACAAAGCAGACAGGATCTACATTCCAGTTCTCCTACCTCTTATCTATGGGACCTCAGTCAAATAACAGTTTAGTTTTTTCATCTGCAGAATGGTGATAGTTATACTGTTTGCCTTACTGAATTCTTGAGAGGTTTATGTGTGTAAAGTATAGTGTCTGGTGCATGGTGATCAATGAATGCCAGCTAATGTCAATGATAATCAGTTCAATTCTGTCGCTCAGTCATGTCCGACTCTTTGCAACCCCATGGACTGCAGCACACCAGGCTTCTCTGTCCATCACCAACTCCCGGAGCCTACTCAAACTCATATCCATTGAGTCAGTGATGCTATCCAACCATCTCATCCTCTATCATCCCCTTTTCCTCCCGCCTTCAATCTTTGCCAGCATCAGGGTCTTTTCCAGTGAGTCGGTTCTTCGCATCAGATGGCCAAAGTAAGTACTGGAGTTTCAGCTTCAGCATCAGTCCCTCTAATGAACATTCAGGACTGATTTCCTTTAGGATGGACTAGCTGGATCTCCTTGCAGTCCAAGGGACTCTCAAGAGTCTTCTCCAACACTACAGTTCAAAAGCATCAATTCTTCAGTGCTCAGCTTTCTTTGTAGTCCAACTCTCACATCCGTACATGACCACTGGAAAAACCATAGCCTTGACTAGACGGACTTTGTTGGCAAAGTAATGTCTCTGCTTTTTAATATGCTGTCTAGGTTGGTCATAGCTTTTCTTCCAAGGAGCATGCATCTTTTAATTTCATGGCTGCAGTCACCATCTGCAGTGATTTTGGAGCAACCCCTGCCAAAATTAGAAATAATTATGTAATTATCATCAAAGGAACTCAAAACTCTTTAAGGACATTGTGTGGGGTCTCATAAACTGCCTAAAGCTGTACTTGATAGCTATGGCAAAAAGAAAAAGAAATATGTTTTTTCTCTACTATACCTTAAATAATCATCTAATCTTAAGTCAAATCTGTATAATTACATATAACATAATTCACCTTCTATGGATATCCATGGATAGCACTGAAAAATTGTCATCAATAAAATATCAACTGCTAGGTATTACTTAATTGACTAATAAATCATGAACTTCAGAGATCCACCATCTTGTACTTTCATTGGCAGGCAAAGAATCATCAGCAAGTTCCTTGTCCTGGAAAAGGACATCACAGAGACCAACTTCTAAGAGATACAAGGCATAATCATAGCTTTAGTCTGGAAAACTCCTGCTGGTTCCACACTCTGCCATTTTTACCCTGGCTAGAATATTCTGTTTTTCTTACTTTGCCTTTGGGTTCAGACCCCAGAGCCTTCCTGGTGGATAGTGTGGGTGGCCAAGAGGAACCCCTGATTTTAAAAGTTCTCTAAACCCTTCCTCCAGTGCTTATCCAAAGGTCTGCATGCTTCCTCTCTCCTCTACAACCTGGCAGTCGGCTCATGCTTTCACTTGCTTTGTCCTCAGAGTTCCCTTTGCTATTCAAGTGACCTTGTCACCCCTGGTTCCAGTACAGCCATCAGCGTCTCCTTCTCTCTAAGCCAGAAAGCAGGAGAAGGTCTCCACTCCTCTACTGTATTGTAAACTAATATTGTTTAAAATACAATATTTTGTATTGAGAGTTCCCAAAAGAGAATGGCCAAAATTAATTGAGCAGGGAGCTGCACTGGGTAATAGCAAGGTCTCTTTGTGCTTTGTATCATATGATTCTAGGTTTAGAGGCATTGAATTTTTTAAAAAGTTAAAGGGCACACACATGCAGGAAATGAGGCTCTAGTTCTTCAGCATGGTCCCTAAGAACCTTCCTGGTGGACGAGATGCTTGGTCCCTAGGTGTTACATCCTCTTCTCAGCTGGCTGCTGGCTTGGAACCCTGACTTAAAGAACAATCATGAGTTTAAAAGGGGTGTGGGATTAAGGTATCTCACAATATGTCCTAGGATATGTGTTCCCAAGAGTCCTAGGGTCTGACTAAAATGCCTTAATGGTCACAGCAGACTAGGGTATGAAAGCAAAAGTGTTAGTCACTCAGTCGTGTCCAGCTCTCTGCAACCCCATGAACTCTAGCCCATCAGGCTCCTCTGTCCATGGAATTCTCTAGGCAAGAATACTGGAGTGTGTAGCGAGTCCCTTCTCCAGGATATCCTCCCTACCCAGGGATCAAACCTGGGTCTCCTGCATTGCAGGTGGGTTATTTACCATCTGAATCACCAGGGAAGCTTAGAGTAGGGTATGGAGGGAGGAAAGAAGAATGAGCCTTAAGCCTGGAAACTTTCATCACAGCTCTACCTTTAACAAGTTACTCATCTGACAAATGTTTACTGAGCCCTTCATGTACCAGAACTGTGCTCGTGCTGCTGGAGATGATAGCATCTCTGTCTTCTCAGAAAGGGGCTGGGGAGTTCAGGTGGAGGGGAAATCACAAGATAATTTCAGTGAGAGATGATTCTATGAAGATATTAATAAAGCACTTATAAAATGAGTGATTTGAAGAGCCTTCTTAAATAAGGTGCAGCACTGGGGAGGAGGCATTGTCTTTACCAGGAAGATTTGGGGGAAAGTTTTCAAGATGGGTCGTTTGACCATCATAGTGGGCTAAACCAGGAAGGAAACTCAATATATTCAAGAGCCAAAGAAAGAAAGGTGGGTGTCAGAAGGAAGGCAGGTTCCAGCTCTTGTGGACCTTGTAGATTACAAGTTTTGGATGTTATTCTAGCATGGATTTCAGGTAAAATTTCATATGGACAAAGAGGTTGTAGCAGAGTGAGTCCAGTGGGGCCACAGCAGAATGACTGAAAGTAAACTAGAATAAAAACCCTACTTAATGACATTCAGTTAATTGGCTAATGTTCTGGGCTCTCAGATCTTATACATGTGTTTATCAGAAGACAAACTGCCTCCTACCCTTGTATCTTGCAATCATCCCTGGATTTCTATGTAGTTCGTTGGATGTGAGTGTCTGTTGTCACTTTCTTCTTTGTCTTCTACTCTTGAGATGGAGGTTCTGTTCTGCTGTTTTTGTATTCCTCTCCCGGAGCCTTCACCCAAACTCCAACTCAACATCTGGCACTCAGTGAAGGACTTCCTGGAGCTGGACTTCCTGCCTGCCAGCCAGGATTTCTGAGGACCACTGCTCTGGCTTCTCCTGCACTCTCTACCCTGGCAGCAGGGACCACACTGTCAGCAGTGCCTACCCTAATGAAGGGGAATCTGTCATGTTTCAGAGGAAAGAGTTCAGGCTTAGGCATAGCTCTGGTTGCTTCACTGCAGGGTTGTTGTAGGGAATGAATAGAAGACTATTTAAAACCCAAAACATAAAGTGCTTAACACAATGCCCAGCACAGAGCAAGATCTCAAGTTATGCTACTTTCTTTTTGTTCTAAAGTGAAATGAAAGGTGCTCATTTGTGTCCGACTCTTTTCGACCCCATAGACTATATAGTCCATGGAATTCTCCAGGCCATAACACTGGAGTGGGTAGCTGTTCCCTTCTCCAGGGGATTTTCCCAACCCAGGGATCAAACCCAGGCCTCCCACATTGCAGGCAGATTCTTTACCAGCTGAGCCACAAGGAAAGCCCAATAATACTGGAGTAGGTAGCCTATCCCTTCTCCAGGGGACCTTCATGACCCAGGAATTGAACTGGGGTCTCCTGCATTGTGGGTGGATTCTTTACCAACGGAGCTATCAGGGAAGCCCAGCTCCCAATCATACTCTGAGCCTGTCTGAGCTGGCCCCATCTTTCGGTAATTACCCAGATCATAGTCAAGGCTTCCTGAAATGAGTATAACAACAGTAACAAGGATGGTTTATTAGGTTCTTATTATTTTCCAGGAATATCTAGGCATGAACTCATTCCAACACTAAAAGCATCTTTTGGAGAAATGCATCAGTGCCTTTGAATAAGTGAGGAAATTGAAGCTCAGAGAAGTTAAGTAACTTATCCAAAGTCACATAGTTGCTAAATAATGAAGCTGGGATTCCAGGCCATGTGTCATGAGTCTACTGTTAGTGCTCTTAGCCAGAGGTGCCTCCTAAGAAACAATATCAAGAGTTGGTCAACAATTTTGTCTCTGAGGAAGTACTCACATTGGGAGCTTCTGTAAAAAGTCTAAGCTCTGGTATTTCAAGATGTTATTTGGAGATAATGATACTTATTACTCGCAACACAATATCATAAAGATTAATTAGTGGATGTTGGTAAAACACTTTGGATATGAGTGATTTAGACATAATCACAAATCTTAACTCTCATTGATCTCCAGCATCCTTTTTATTTAGTATTGACCCAATATTATTGACCAGCTGGATGGCCATTAATCAGGCTGGCTCAGGTTTTACCATTTCCAAGCACATTTTTGAAAATCAGTGGTAAGGTTATTTCTGTCACAAGATACCCACAGTTCCAACTGTCATTTAAACTGAGAATTTGAAAGGTTAAATTAATTCAACCTTCAATGACACTTTTCTCGTACTTTTATTATAGCCATTAATACATGGTGGCTTAATTTATTGTGTATGTGTCATCCTAGATTCTTCCTTTGCACTCTTTAGAGCAGCAATTTCTTAGTTATGCCTGAAAGAAATGACTCCAGTAACAGGTACCTCAGCTAGTCATTAGTTGAATGTAAGAGATTGTGTAAAAGAGTTTGGGGTACTCAAGGTAGACTTTGTTGAGGTTTGGTTTTGGGAATGATACTTAAAGACCTTAATAAGTAATCTTGTAGATGTTAAGAGGCTAAATCACTCAATTTCTTTTCTCTTTTTGCCTGTTGCATACTTTCCTAGTTTAATGGCCATTGTGGCTGTTAAACCGCCATAATGGCTCAATGCTCAACATCTCTGCTTTTAAGGTAGACTTACATAGCCATAGCACAACAGAAGGGTTAAGGTCAGTTGTTCTTTCCTTCTAGGAAGGAAGAAGTGTGACTAAGAATCAAGTACACATTACATGTCAGCTTGTGTTAGTCATCATCAAAACTGTATAGAGCAATTATGGGGGAGGTTCTTATTGCTTCAGATTTGTCAGATGGGGAAACTGAGGTTGACCAAGATTGAGTACCTTGCTTAGGTCACATAGCTGGTAAACAGAAGAGCCTGGATTTGTAACCAGGTTTTGACTGGCTTCAATTCTTATAGATTTCAGCTACAATATAATTTCTTCCAAGGTTGGAAATCAATCAGGTTTTTCCCCTTTCTCATGAGAAAATGTTCCAGCAAACATGTAAAAGATACTAACAATATTAGGATCCCTTAAGTAACACTACCACTTAATTGCATTTTATTTTTCAGCTCTGTCATCCACCAAAATAGAGTAGGTGGAGGGTTTCTGTGTTGGTGCTGAGAGGAGCTACCAATAGGAAGCAGAGATGAATAGGAAGCAAATGTCAGTTGGCTTATTGTATCCCCTACATGAGACAATGAGGAGGAAATGGACAAATCTCAAGTTTTACAGAAGAGAAACAGGTTCTCCCTCTTGTACAGTGTGTGTTTGAAGTGAAACTCTGGAAACCAATTGGCAGAAAATAGTAAAGCACTGGAGGAGCCACATCTCTGCAGTGATGAGCAAAAAAGAAGATATGAGAACCTCCCTGTAAATATAATCACAACATCTTACACTTGGGAGCCCATGATCTTCTGAGAAAAACCTGCTCATGTTTCTACTTCTTCTTTTCATCCCTTCACTGCCTTCCACTTCTGTTCACCTCACCATCCCTTCTTGCCTACGATTGTCTGCAAGTGAAGCAGAATCACAGACCATGTCACCTTTAGATCCCTCAGACATCCAAGGAGACCAATCCATGATTCATCAGGCGAGAGGACCCCAACCTTTTTGGTGCTAGGGACTGGTTTTGTGGATAGCTATATTTTCATGATTGGGAGTAGGGGATTGTGTGGGATGATTCAAGCCCATTACATTATTGTGTACTTTATTTCTAATCTAATGCCACCATTAGAAGAATTAAAGAGCCTCTTGATGAAAGTGAAAGAGGGAGAGTGAAAAAGTTGGCTTAAAACTCAACATTCAGAAAACTAAGATCAAGGCATCTGGTCCCATCACTTCATGGCAAATAGATGGGGAAACAGTGGAAACAATGGTTGACTTTATTTTGGGGGGCTCCAAAACGATGGCAGATGGTGATTGCAGCCATGAAATTAAAAGACACTTACTCCTTGGAAGAAAAGTTATGACCAACCTGGACAGCATATTAAAAAGCAGAGACATTACTTTGTCAACAAAGGTCTGTCTAGTCAAGGCTATGGTTTTTCCAGCGGTCATGTATGGATGTGAGAGTTGGACTATAAAGAAAGCTGAGCATGCAAGAATTGATGCTTTTGAACTGTGGTGTTGGATAAGACTCTTGAGAGTCCCTTGGACTGCAAGGAGATCCAACCAGTCCATCCTAAAGGAGATCAGTCCTGGGTGTTCATTGGAAGGACTGATGTTGAAGCTGAAACTCCAATACTTTGGCCACCTGATGTGAAGAGCTGACTCATTGGAAAAGACTCTGATGCTGGGAGGGATTGGGGGCAGGAGGAGAAGGGGACAACAGAGGATGAGATGGTTGGATGGCATCATCAACTCAATGGACATGAGTTTGGGTGAACTCCGGGAGTTGGTGATGGCCAGGGAGGCCTGATGTGCTGTGGTTCATGGGGTCGCAAAGAGTCAGACAGGACTGAGTTACTGAACTGAACTGAACTGAATGCCACCATTAATTTGATAGGAGGTACTGGTCTGTGGCCTGGAGGTTGGGGACTCCTTTTTTAAATCACTGCCAAGCAGATTATAACATAAATATTACTTTCCTTTTTTTTTCAATTTTTCATGACTCAAACTGCTGCTAGTGTACCCCATCCAGCTCTGTAATTGCCTAGCAGATTGTTAAAGGGTGGTTTCAGATTGCTACAGATGGTGCCACCTACTGCCAGTTCCTCAGTCCTTGTTTACTCTGCCAGTGGCCTTGGTCATGATCTTCTAACAGCTTGTTCAGGAGAGAAGAGAGAACCATGGAGACTTTCTGTTTACAGTTCCCACACATTCAGCAGCCAATGTCATATTGCCATGGATACAGTGGTGCAGGGGGGTGGGCAGTTACTGAATATGCCAACCCCATTTTCAAATTGGTATTTGAAGAAGAGTGGAAATATCTTATATATGTGGAAAAAAAAAACTGTTAGAATGATCACAACAATATCTCTATCTCCAATCTTCAAGGCTGCAATAATTATTGATGTATTGCCTTGTTTAATACTATAGAGAAACCTGCTAAGATAATGCTGAAGCTGAATTCAATTGTAACTTGTAATAGTGTCTATTATGTTTCTAGGCTATTATAATCTCCATATAAGCTATGAGTGAGTTATCAGATCTTCCATCATTTTTTCTTTATATAAATGTAAATCTCAAAAGTTTCTTGGAGGGTCCATGGGGTATGTTTGAAAGCTCTTTAAATAAAATCAAGCGTTATTCAACTACTCTTCATGATCTTAGTGATCATAATTGTTTTCCTCTTCCTCCTCCCTCATGCTCCTTCTTGACATGTAGGAGCATATTTTGAAAGAATCATGGGGAAACAGTAGCAAAGAAACTGCTCTTTGCAACCTACTTACCAAAAAATTCATTTGACATCTTAAAAGAAATAGAAATGACTTATGGTGAAGATACTAAGTATGCCTAAAGCACTGGTCTCTGTCAAATTGTAGGTTGTGCCCTTTACCTGTCTACACTGGCTACATAGGGGGAATTTTATGCAATTGCTCAGATGATCTAAGCCTCCGTCTGACTTTCTTCCAGATAATTGGAAAAAATACAAAGGCAATATGACATAATTGCTGGATAATTATGGATGCTTTTGTGCATCTTTTCATAGAGAGCACTATCCTGGCCTATAGTTCAACTATAAACTCTCTTCAGTTCAGTTCAGTTCAGTTCAGTTGCTCAGTCGTGTCCAACTCTTTGCGACCCCATGAATCGCAGCATGCCAGGCCTCCCTGTCCATCACCAACTCTCTTAGGTGGTTCTAGAATTACTGAGAGAAAGTGAGAGGATGAGATCAAGAAAGGGAGAGAGAGGTGGGAGGGAGACAAATAAAAAGAGAGAGAAGGAGAGACAGACAGACACAGTCAGGAAAGTGCTATCAAAAAACAAAAAAATGTGCTGCCATCTTTTTGTTTCCCTTTGAGATACCACCAAAGAAACTATAATGATTTGACTCAGTGTTTAATTGATGTTATTATCAGAAATACATTCCAGATGAAAATTCTGTTTGTGATAAACACCTAGGAAATTCATTAACCAGATGGAATTTAGTCTCTCTTGGAACCTAACAGGTGAAAGAAAAAAAAAGACTTCATAAAAACAGAGAGCTAACTAGGGTTAAAATATTTTAGATGGCTATACTGACCATTATATTTAAGTGCAACAGTGGTAAGTTGCTTTAGTCATGTCCGACTCTTTGCAACCCCATGGACTGTAGCCTACCAGGCTCCTGTATCCACGGGATTCTCCAGGCAAGAACACTGGAGTGGGTTGCCATTTCCTTCTCCATGAGCCAACAGGACTGATGTTAAATATGTAAGAATTGCCTGGAACAGAAAATTGAAGAAATATTTTAAAATAATATTTAATAAATCAATGTAATGCATAGAATAAATACCTAAGAGAAAATATATTTATTAAAATCACCTTTGAGCCATTAAAATTCTGATGTGATACAAAAAATCTCTATGATACTGAGAAATTTCAATTTCTTTTAAAATTACACAGTCCAAAATTGTAAAACAATTCTGGCATTTGTAGCTGACAAATCATTAAAGTTTATCAGAGAAATAAAATTAGGCCAACATTTTGTCCATCAAACAAAATGTCTGTGACATTTTAACATATGACCATGAAGCTGGCCAAGTTTGAATTTTTTTTCTTTTTTCTTGTCCTGGAAGATATTTCCAGAATCTTTGTCCAAGTTTGTCTTTTTAAAGTGATATTTATTTGGGAAAAAAAGAAATGGAAACTAAAAGGTGTAAATAAATCAATTCCAAATAATTTTTTTTTGTACGTATTTTATTTTATTTATTTATTTTTTTAATTTTATTTTATTTTTAAACTTTACATAACTGTATTGGCTTTGCCAAATATCAAAATGAATCCCCCAAATAATTTTTAAGATTAAAAGAGAAAAAGGGAATGATGGGTTACACTCTTCCCCAATGTTTTTTTTTCATGTGATGTGCTTTATGTGTATGCCACTTCTGCCCAAGGTAAAGTCAGAGACATGACAATGATGGCTGTAGGTCATGTTAAGGAGAAGGTCAATTGCTTGTCTAGACAATGTCTTTGATAACAATGAGCATTTCACATAGCCCAGAAAAGCACATCCCTTTCAGAAATGTAACTAGATAGGTGATGAGTTATTACATTACAAATAATTGGCCCCAGAATTAAAAATGGAAAAAAAAAATTCCCTTCCCTAACTGGCTTATGCATCAAACTAGATTATCAGTTGCTCTTTCATAAGTGAAATTCAGGGAAAGGAGAATAATTCTAGCTTCAATGAAGATGATGCATTGTTAGAAAATGTATGAATATGCTTCATATTAACTACTGTATACTATATGAATTTTTATACTGACATCTTTTTATATTATATAATCTATGTGGACTAAGTGGTTTTCATGCTCAGTTTTATTTCTTGGTCCTTAGCCTCCTCCTTTCATTCTTAGATATTCTAATTTCTTATGGGACTTGCTGTCATTTATTTGCTTCCATTTACACTTTTACTATCAAGGATGTACCTATGTATTTATACATGATAAAACCTAAGCTTTTCTCTTCCTTTCAGTTTCTCCTTAATGCAAAGGTGAACTTTACTGGTAGTGAGTAGAATTCAGCCTGCAACAGCGTGCTGGAGATGGCTGAATTTAAGCTTCATCAGGCCACAGTGCAAGAATATCTTGACAAAAGAGTGTGTTTCATCTTGTCTTTTGATGAGCACAGCACAAAGTGGAAATGTTCCCTTTTAACACTGACTGCCAAATTTCTACACCGGCGCCCTAATTACACCCTTGCAACATGAAGGCGCGTCCATTTGCACATCAGTGGAGATCCTGTAACACACTGGAGGGTAGGCGCTGTCAAGTGAACCAAAAGTAGGTAAATGGCTCTTTTCCTTTTAATGCTTTTCCCTCAACAGTTTATTATGAGAAATTTTAAACACATAGAAAAGTTTGAAAGAATTTTTCAGTGAACACCTGAACACTGTCCACCAAGATTCTACCATGAGCATTTCACTACATTTTCTGTATCACATATCTATCCTTCTATGTATTTCTCTATCTGTACATCAATTCGTCTTATTTTTGTGATGCATTTCAAAGTGAATTTCAGTCCTGTTCCCTGAAATACTTCAGCTGCTATAATGGCTTAATGGTTTAATGCTGTAATGGTGATGAAGAAAATGGATACATTTCTCCCAACCAACTTTGAAAGAGCAATTTTAGAGAGAGGAAAAAAGGTAGAGCAAATTATTTTCCAGGAACAAAGATATGAAGAGAAATAAGTTTTGAGACACCACACAGTGTCATTTTATAGAATGCTATTCCAGTCCTGCTGGAATTTAAATCAAGATACCTTTTTTTTTGCCCTCAGTAGCAAGTAAAAATTGTTCATTATCAGATGTATGTGACACTCTTTAGAATCAGCAGCACATTAGTATTAACTTGATATCAAATGATACTTAAAATATGAGAATTGCCAGTGGATTTTGTTTTTAAACCATTGAGCAGTTATAGAAGAATTTTCATCATGCCTGCTGTTGAAACCAAATAGTACAGATGGGATGACCTGAGTTTAGAATGAGATAAAAGTTATCCTTTCATTAGACCATTGGTTTGCTAAAACAAGGAACATTGAATATATAACAAAGTAATTGAGACACTGGCTCATTTCTGTATATTACAATGTTGCTTTTAAGCTATGTAGTGACTTAACCTTACTTGGTAAGAGATGGTTGAGAAAGTTATTGAAGATTGGAATGTGGAAAAGGAGTGAAAGAAGGAATTCTGAATGGGAGATGCTAAAATAATACATGTAAAAGGAATTCTTAAAGTGGAACCAAAGATAAATTACAGGAAGCTGTTCTGAATCTACCAAATACATGAAATGAGAGATGATTTAACTTTAGGATGTTTCATGTTTCAGCAGTGGAAGAACTGATACTATAGAATGGGGTCAGAGCATAGTGTAAAATAATTGCAATATATGCAACCTGTGTAGCAAGTGAAGTAGATATACTTCTATCGCCTGGAGGTGGAGGATGATTGCAGAAGCTGTGGATATATCAGAGGTTGACCCTGCTACTGGTGCTGCTGCTAAGTCACTTCAGTCGTGTCCAACTCTGTGCAACCCCTTAGACGGCAGCCCACCAGGCTCCCCTGTCCCTGGGATTCTCCAGGCAAGAACACTGGAGTGGGTTGCCATTTCCTTCTTCAATGCATGAAAGTGAAAAGTGAAAGGGAAGTCATTCAGTCATGCCCGACCCTCAGCGACCCCATGGACTGCAGCCTTCCAGGCTCCTCCGTCCATGGGATTTTCCAGGCAAGAGTACCAGAGTGGGGTGCTATTGCCTTCTCCAGAGGTTTACCCTAGGGTAAGTTAAAGGAGGAAGACTTAAAATTCCACTGGAGTTAGATGAAAAGCAAAAGGATTTCAGAAGGTAATATCGAAGGGAAAACTACTTGTGATGGTTGAAGGTGGGCAAGGCAAAGATAATGCCGAGAGAGAATGAGGCAGAAAAAGTGAGATATCTTCACCCTTTTCCCATGAAATACCATGGGACTGGATCTACACTGTTGTAGAACTGGAGTCCCTGAACTGTCTTTTACCCAGAAATTTCTACAAGTACATATTTATTGCTGAATAGATCAGATCTCACATCCTCCAGTGCATGTTTCTTCGTTCTTTCATCCATATAGATCTTGCTGTGTTTAGTGATAAACTACATCCCACAGCATCCCATCAAGGGAAGCTCACACAGAGGGTTTCTGGAGAGAAGAGAAAGGGCAGTGCTTATTCATTATGGATTATTTTGGTTAAACAGAGAAACATCACAAGAGAAGAGATCAGGAGGTATGTCACTTTTCTAACTCTGTAAAAAGACTGATTCACCTATGTTCACACAGCACATTAACTGAAAGAATTGGATTTTACCTTGACTTATTCCAACATTGTTTAGGGGACATGAGAGGCTGAGAAAAACAGAAGAGAAGGGGATGGGGAATAAGAAATGGAAACATAAATGTAAAACATTTCATAGCCCCTTAAAATGTTTACTTTCTTTCTTACCATTATACAGGTATAGATATATATGTGCTAAGTCGCTTCAGTCATTCTGATTCTTGGTGACCCTATGGATTGTAACCTGCCAGTTTCCTCTGTCCATGGGATTCTCCAGGCAAGAATACTAGAGTAAGTTGCCATGCCCTCCTTCCGGGGATCTTCCCGAGCCAGGGATCAAACTTGTATCACTTAGGTCTCCTGCATTGGCAAGTGGGTTCTTTTCCACTAGTGCCATCTGGGAAGACATATAGCTACATTGCTTTTATTTTCCAGGCTAATCCAAAGACTTGATTTGTTATTAATGTGGATGTCCTTAGTCACCAACATTTTTCTTAAAAAAATTCTAAGGTCAAAAAAAAATCCATAAACTCTAGTATTATACCTTTATTCTCCCAATCTTATTTCAGCTTCAAACATTCTGTTATCCTCCTGATGACAAGCCATGGGAGAGGAGGCTTGTGTTAAATCCACTCAGATTGTAAACTGTTGATGGCAATTTGCAGAGAGTGATAATAGACAAATATATTCAATCCCTTCTTCCTTTATTCTTTCCATTTTAAATACAATGCACACACATTTTTATTAGAGACAGTTTAGAGAATTAGGGAATTAGCTCATTTAGATAATTTTCCTCAAGATTTCTGTGGGAGGGAAAAGAGATTGTCATTTGGAAATTTCTGGAAGCTTCCTCAGGGATTCCTGACATAATAAGTTCAGTTTTACCACCCAAGGACCACCGACCAATCTCAACTGCCATGTCTTCCTTTCTTTCTACTCCCCCTTGACATGTTAACTTCTTGCTTATCAAATATTTTCTACTTTTTATTAAGAACTGGTTTTAATTTCACTAAATGAGAATGTACTTCTCCTTTTTTTTTTTTTTTTTTTTTTAAACAAAAGTCAATGGTAATCTATTTTATAGTCACCTTTGCTGGAATCCATCTATTGTCTATTTGATAATAGAAGAAATCTGAATGTTAGCAAAAGCATAGTTTAAAATAGTTACAATCAATACATAGTAAATATAGCCCCCAGAGATTCTGAGAATAAAAATATTTCCTACATTATGCAAGCTCAAAGAAAAAATAAATTCCTTTAAATATCCAGAGAAAGGGATTAATGAGACAAATTAGATTCAGCAGTTTTCTGTTGGGTCTTTGCCAAAAGAGGATCAGTGATAGAAATGTATCTTTATTTTCCTATCATCATTAATGGGATTTTCTTATCAGTGTCAACAAAGTTCACAGCATTGTATAAAAGGTAAAGAGGCCATAAGGGTCATCATCAGATCATTTTAAAAAATACTAAATGGTTGGGAAACACTGATTTTTTTCCTTTGCTCTGTATTTTTCACAGCTTTATGTAATTTATTAATTCATCCATCCTTCCATTTATCTGTCCATCTGTCTGTCTGTCCATTCATCCATTCATTTGGCTAATATATAATAAATCTGAGGTATGTGCTAGGATTATAGACATAAGTGAGACACCCCCTGCCCTGAGTTCATAGTATAAAAAGTGCCCTATCTCTGAAATTAGGGTTCCCTTACAGGGGTTCAAATAGGGTGGTTCCCCAAAGCCAGGGCTCTTCTTTCTGGGGCTTCAGTATTTCTCTAAGATTAAGTTATCAGGAGAACTAATTTATAGATAAATTAAACACTTTCATATATAAAACAAATACAGATATTTACTTGAATAGAGACAAACTTTGTGTAGATTTAAAAGGTTTGAATCAAGAAAGAACCTGACTGACATGTTATGATTCTGGAGAAGAAATGGCAGTTTGGGTCAGACCCCCAGTGGGAAACAATAAGTACAGGTGCGCTGGAGAAGGCTGTGGGGAATGATGCTCCCTGGGCTGGTGAAGCTAGCCTGGGAAGGGCCTCAACCAGTATGCTGATGAATTTGAACTTTGTCCCCGAGGCTCCAGGAAGTCACTGCTATGCAATCGAAACTCCCAGAAGAGTTTCGCTCTTCCAAGTAAGCTGATATCGGGCATTGTCTAAAACTTGCTGAGGCAGCAGAATAAATGAAATACTGTACTGCAGTCTGTGAGTCAGAAAACCTCCCTTCTGTTTCACTAACCATGTGAGTGAACTTGTGCAAACACCTTAGCCTTCCTGAGCCTTGGTCCTTTAACCATCTGCCCTTCTGCCCCCACAGTCATTTTGTGTCCCTGGGAGAATGTGCCATGAAAACCCTAGGTACATGGTGATGTACTGAACAACACATGGAATGTTTGTTAAACTGAGTCACCTCAACTGTGGAATAAAAGCATTCAATAAATATTTTCATAATTTTTTAAAGTGAATTTCAAAATCCAGCTTTTTTTTTTTTTTAACTCACATAGCAGCCCTTAGAGGATTAAGGGTTCCTGTCCCTTCAAGGTTGTTAGTTCTCTGCTTTAACAGTGTCTGCATACAGCCTCCAGTGCAATAATTCGGTTGGAGCTTAATAAATGCCTCTTGCATGACTGTCTTCCTATGGCCAGGTAGGTACCCTACATCTAGTCCTATTTATCTCTTGCCCAAACAAGTACAACCACCTTTTCTTCCTTTTCCTTGTTTCTCCAAGTCCAAAATGATACTTTGATCCTTGGCTCACTTTTTGGACTTGAGACTACTTAGATGTCTAGATCTTTCTATAAAGACATTCATTTTGGGGGCTCCTGAGCACTGTTATCTTAGTATTCTTTCACCCCATTCACCGATCTCATAGCAGGTAAATTCCCCTCAAGTTTCTTTCCTTTTATCATTTGTTCATTTATTTATCCAGATCCCAAGCATTAAATGTGTCCTTACATCGTACAGCACTAGAATCAGGGAAAATACTGGGACATTAAAACTTTTTGTCCCTGACTTGAATGAGGATAAACCAATTTGTAGGAGATGCTTGTAAAGTAGTACAAGAAGACTGGAATAAAGGTATGAACAAAGAGTTTTAGAAATTCCAGGCAGATACTGAGTAACTCTGCCTGGAACGATCTGGGTTAGCTTCACAAGTGAGTAAGCATTAAAGAATCTTAAAGAATAAAACTTGTTTGTTTATTTATTAATCTAGTCATTTATACTATAACTTGTTCCACAAATGGTTTCAGAGGGATCTAAAAATTACATGCTATCCTTAAAAAGGTAAGTGAGGAAATCAAGATATTTAAAACAATAGAAGAAGAAAACAAAACAAAGAACAGTGAGATTAGTCCACAGAAAGAGTAAGGTCCTTACACTTAGGGTCATAGATTTGGCTCTGAGCTAAATCAGAGAAGAAACATCTTCTAAGATGAATCACAGTGCGATTAAGACAAACACAAACTAGCTCTAGGGGCACCTCAACTATCACCGGTGCTGGCAAACATTCCCTTGGGGCCCACATAAAAAGAATCCTTGTGAAACATAACAAAGATTTTTGAAAATCACTACATTCAACAGAATAGCAAGCTTCACGGGTTTGATCTCACAACATTTCTTCATGGGAACAATGGCATAATATCCATGCTGAATTCAGTAAAAGTAATTCCATGTTGTCAAGTACACAACTGAGAACAATGACTGCAATTTCGCCAGGTGGGGCTGGCATGTGGAGCTGAAGAAGCAAGACAAACAATAGCAGAAAGTTGTGAAAGTATCTGGAGTGGCCTTGGAACTAGGCAGAGCTTGGCATGGAGGCAGCACAGGGTGTGTCTGGGAGCGCCGCTTTCCATCAGGATGCAACCCAAACCCCTTAGCAAGGCAGATGAGGACCCTGATAAGCTGGTTGTCTGCCTTTCCTGATTTAAGCATTGCCACACCTCATCTCCACCCTTGAACGAAAAGAGTCAATTATTCTGAGATCGTTTGGTTTTCATTTTCTGTATATTCTCATTCTCTTTCTTGTCTACATATTTTGTTCAGGTGATTCCCTCAGGCATAAAAGCCATAACCCACTACACACCTATCTCTACCTACCAAGTCTCTTTCTCTGCCTTTTTCAAAGCTTAGCATCTTCCATCAGTTTTGAAAAAACCTCTCAAGCTGAGTCTAACACTCCTCCTCTGGACCCCATGATGCCTTCTGTCTCTCTCCTTCCTGCCCCTCATTAGCTTTGTAATTCTGTCTGTATATCTTTGCTGCTTCTCTTTTCTGCCAGAAAATGATACAATTCTTTCTCGCTCATTTTTATTTCTCCACCACTGGGCAGAGTGCCCTATCTAAATAGGCACTCAATAAATATTTATTGAAGGAAAGAAGGAAGGTGAATGGGTGATAGGCAGGAGATGATACTGGAGTAACTGGCTGGGAAAAGCTTTCAGAAGACATCACATTCATGCTAATGACTATGGACCTTATTTTATAGGAAATGGAGAATCACTGAAGATACAACACAAAGAAGTTATTAGGGCAAGTCAATATTTAGGAAGAATAACCAGCAGCATTGTATGGGTAGACCCAGGGTGACAGACAGTTCAGTTTGTTCACCACCATCAAGTTCACCAAGTTCTTTCCTAATCAGCATTTATTATTTTTAAATTGGGATATAATATACATGGGCTTCTCTGGTGGCTCAGATGGTAAAGAATCTGCCTGCAATGTGGGAGAGCTGGGTTTGATCCCTGGGTTGGGAAGATGCCCTGAAGGAGGGCATGGTAACCCACTCCAGTATTCTTGTCTGGAGAATCCCCATGGACAGAGGAGCCTAGAGGGTTGCAGTCTACGGGGTTGCAAAGAGTCAGACATGGCGGAGCGACTAAACACATAATATACATAAAGGCCATCAATCTTAAATACACAATTCAAGGTATTTTATATATTTATGTAACTATCATTCTGATCTAGAGATACTCCATATCTAATATAACATAGGGAATTTCATGTCCTCTCATAGTCAATATCACTCTCCAAAGGTAGCTGCTATTTTGATTTTTATCACCACTGATTAATTTTACCTGTTAGTTAACTTTATGTAAATGAAATTTATGCTGTTTACTGTTTTGTATCTGTCCTCTATGGTTCTACATGTGATTGTAGACCATTCATTTTCATTGATGCCTGGTACTCCATTTTATGAATGTATGAAAATTTTAATCTATCTTAATGAATATTTGGGCTATTTCCACTTAGAGGCTGTTATGAATAAAGGTTCATTATTTTAATATCTTAAATCATTCCATGAGAAATACTTTGACTCTAAAAGGCAGTTATACTGCAAAAAGCTGTGGACTTGAAGTTCAGCCCTGGCTATGACAGTTATTAGCTTTTTAAAGTTGGCAAGTTATTTCATAACTCTATCTCAGTTTTATTTTCTGCAGAAGTAGAGTAACTCTTGGAACTCACTCAAGCTTGAAAACCAAGTTGGGTCAGACCTCCTAGTAAGTGGGATGGATGTCCACACAGATATCAAGAGGTGAATCTGATTCACTCACTATTGTGGCTTCAGAACCTGGTAGACATTAAAAGCCCCCAATCACTGAATAAGTAAATGAAAGTTAATAATAGTTGGCAATATAGCCCTTAATCTTTCCTGTCTAAACAAAAGCCTTTCTAGAAAACTTTTTAGTCAGATGCCAGACTATTATGGGACTCATGGCTAAGTGATTAAAATAATCATGGTACATAATCCTGTTTTAGAGGCTCCTGCATTTCTTTTAGTTGAAGTATGCAGTGTAGACATTGCCTAGTTCTTACTGTTTTCTTGGTCATTATTTCCTTAATGTAACATCCTGCAAATGGAGGAAATGTTGTTTGACCAGGTTTCGTGTCCTTTGGAGGACAACTCACTACTGACTCATAATTGAGAGCAGATGTCACTTCTCCTTGCCTTTGCCCTTAAGGACCACTTTAATCTCCATTCCACCAAATGCATTTAGCTTTGCTTATTCTCTGTAAATGCTAGTAATATTTATCTAGTAGGTAGATTGGCTTGATATTAGTCAATTTGTTATCATGTCCTCCAGAAGTACAGTTTCTGTTACTGTTTGCTTAGAAGATTCTGGGTAGGGTTGCTGTTATTGGTCATTTACTCAGGGCCAAAACAACTGTTGTTTGAGTGGACAATGAAATCAGTTTTTGGACTCTCTTTATACCTAAAAAACCTATTTGACGCCTATAAAAATATTTTTGCTTGTTTTAGAGGGAAACTTGCAGAGTCAGGCACGACTGAGCGACTAACACACACATACATACACTCTATGAATGCAACTGATTTTTTTCACATTATGTTAGATAAAGGGGGCATATTTATGATGATGAACAATGAAAATGTTTTCACTTTGTTAAATTTGAATACCTTTTCCTATATCCTTTAATTCTGGACTCTAATTTGACTTTTCGGAGAAGGACATGGCAACCCACTCCAGTATTCTTGCCTAGAGAATCCCATGGATGGGGGCACCTGATGGGCTGTTGTCCATGGGGTCGCACGGAGTCGGCTACGACTGAAGCGACTTAGCATGCATGCGTACATTGGAGAAGGGAATGGCAGCCCACTCCAGTATTCTTGCCTGGAGAATCCCAGGGATTGAGGAGCCTGGTGGGCTGCCATCTGTGGCATCGCACAGAGTCGGATACTACTGAAGCGACTTAGCAGCAGCAGCAGCAATCTGACTTTTAAGAAATATAATCGAATGAAGTGTGAGACTATGGAAGTCATTAAACTCTCTCTACTCAAGTACAGATTTGTCTTTCCGAATGCCTACTGGGCATCTACATTTGGATATACCATAAGATGCAAACATTTAACTCCTGGAAAGGAAGCTCTCCTTTTTATTCAAATTTGTCCCTTGTCTATTAACCCCTTCTTGTTGGCTCATAATAGTAAGTAATATAAACTAAAGAGTCTGTTTTCCTATACCCCACCCTAGCCATATCACTATTTTGAATCCATCACTCAATTCTGTGGTCCTGAATCTCTTATCTACTTCCATGACTCTACTTCCCCTTCTACTGTCATAACTCAGGCCCTTAGCATTATTCTCCTAGATTACCTCCTTTTTGTTCCTTGATTTTCAACAACAAATCTGTCCTACTCTACCCATTCTTTTTTTCAAAGCAATTAAAAAAATTCACATTAAATAACGACATTTCCTCTTTAAAATTGTTCACTGTCTTCTTGAAGCTTTCAGGGAACATTTAGCTCTCCTTTGCTGGCATGGAAGACCTCCTTGCATGAGGCGGCCCTAGCTTTGTGTTCCAGATTCAACCTCAGCTCTTGATGTTTGTCATTCCAACAACAACAAACTTCCTTAAAGGTGTTATGCAGTTGCCCTTGGGTGATTGTGTTTTATTTTTCATTTTAATACTTACACAGTGTATATATGAATGCATTCCATTATGAAAGATTTGAGCATACTCAACTAGGCAAAGTATATGTAAAGTCCCACTTCTTTCCACTCCCTCTCCCCAGTAATCTGTTGTTTCAAAACTGCCTTTATACCTACTCTCCTCTTTCTCAATGAGACCATGTTTCCATATTTTCTAGGAAACTCCACATCGTTTTTCAATTCTCGGGTAGAACATTGGCTAGTCTTTGAAGTCTTCCTAGATCCTTTTCTCTAAAAGAGATACACCTCTTTGGGCTTACATTTTAACTTGTGCAATCCTGTTTAGTTGAATTTGTACTTGTCCTGTAATTGATCAAGGAGATCAATAATTCCCCCAGCTAGAGCATAGATTCCTTGGAAAAAAATGAAGTCTTACTTGACTTTGTGCTCTCAAGTCATGCTCAGTAAATGTTTGTTGAAAGAATGAATGACCAAGGTTTTTAATGTGTCATAGAATCTGTTTGAAGGATGAGGCAAGAAATAGCCACAAAGGAAAGGACTTCTGAGTAATGGAAAACAATCTTTTCTCCACTGGTAAGCTCAGAATATTCTCTTTATAACACAAAGTCTTAAAGATATAAAAACCTTTCCCATTGCAGAAGAGAAGGCATTCACAGGGATTTAAAGAATGCCAGGCATTCTTGGTTCTTCTGTGTGGATTAATGAACTAGCAATTTGGAAAATAATTAGGAACAACAAATTCTTTCGTTATAGGTATGATGGCTTCTACGTAGCCCATTTGTCAAGCTTTAAATTCCAAGGTTTACATATGAAGAGTCTGAGGTATCTCTACAGTGAATCACATTAAATACCAGATGCTGTCAGTCTGGTTTGGCCTGGCTTGGGACACTGAAGATCAGAGTCATAAGGAGATGAAAAGAAAGAACACCCAGGGGCAGGTTGAAATGGCATCCTGAGCACTGTCTATGGATATTACCAACATCCTTGAATCACATTGGAAACAATGCAATCAGGACAAGATCTCTTCTGAATAGTCTTCCTAAACTGTTGTACTTATTTATGATTAAATTGATTTAGCTATATATGTAGAACTTATTCTGTAATGTGAAGCTATTCTTTCCAAATAATACTTTGGTTGTTCTTTTAAGGCCTTAATTTAATGAAATCCTAAGACATTATATCCAACAGTACCTGAAGCAATATGTGCAAATCATATTGTCTTGCTCTGCTGGTAACCTGATCAGGTAAGAACAGCCAAGTGATCTCAAAATAGGCCTTTTCTGTGCCTGCACAGTATATGGTTAAATTTTTTTTAATTATGTTAATAAAATACTCTCTGTATTGCTACATGATAACAACAAATGGTCTTTTATTTTCAAGATGTATTATTTTCCTAACTAAATTAAATAAACTAATTGCATATATTAGTATATTATAATGGCATTAAAAAGAATGCCATTATAAAGAATTAAAAAAGAAAAAGAAAAGAGAGTGCAGAAACAAAAGATTTTGAGAAATGATAAGTCTAGGATGAATTGTTGTATGGATTGTACTAAAACGAGGGACAGTACAGGGAGGACATCAAGCAAGACTGTACTGTATGCAAAACATTGTTTTGCACTAGTGTAATTGATGCATTTTGTACCACACTCCATTAAAACTATAACAGCCACTAAAAAAAAAAAAAAAAAAAAGCAATATTGGAACATGGTGACAATGACATTTGATGAACAAGTTAGAACCGGAGAAGTTTTCATCAAGTCCTAAATATAGAATAATGCCTATTCAGTTCAGTTCAGTTCAGTCACTCAGTCGTGTCCGACTCTTTGCGACCCCATGAATCGCAGCACGCCAGGCCTCCCTGTCCATCACCAACTCCTGAAGTTCACTCAAACTCACGTCCATCGAGTCAGTGATGCCATCCAGCCATCTAATCCTCTGTCGTCCCCTTCTCTTCCTGCCCCCAATGCCTCCCAGCATCAGAGTCTTTTCAAGTGAGTCAACTCTTCACATGAGGTGGCCAAAAGTATTGGAGTTTCAGCTTAAGCATCAGTCCTTCCAAAGAACACCCAGGACTGATGTCCTTTAGAATGGACTGGATGGATCTCCTTGCAGTCCAAGGGACTCTCAAGAGTCTTCTCCAACACCACAGTTCAAAAGCATCAATTCTTCGGCACTCAGCTTTCTTCACTCCAACTCTCATATCCATACATGACCACTGGAAAAACCATAATTCAGTTGTGTCTGACTGTTTGACACCCCATGGACAGTAGCCCATGAGGCTCCTCTGTCCATGGGATTCTCCAGGCAGGACTACTGGAGTGGGTTGCCATTTCCTTCTCCAGGGAATCCTCCCGATCCAGGTCTCCTGCATTTTAGACAGACGCTTTACCATCTGAGCCACCAGGGAAGTCCCCTGGAAAAATCATAGCCTTGACTAAACAGACCTTTGTTGGCAAAGTAATGTCTCTGCTTTTGAATATGCTGTCTAGGTTGGTCATAACTTTCCTTCCAAGGAGTAAGCATCTTTGAATTTCATGGCTGCCATCACCATCTGCAGTGAGTTTGGAGCCCCCAAAAATAAAGTCTGACACTGTTTCCACTGTTTCCCCATCTATTTCCCATGAAGTAATGAGACTAGATGCCATGATCTTCGTTTTCTGAATGTTGAGCTTTAGGCCACCTTTTTCACTCTCCTCTTTCACTTTCATCAAGAGGCTCTTTAGTTCTTCACTTTCTGCCATAAGGGTGGTGTCATCTGCATATCTGAGGTGATTGATATTTCTCCCAGCAATCTTGATTCCAGCTTGTGCTTCTTCCAGCCCAAAGTTTCTCATGATGTACTCTGCATATAAGTTAAATAAGCAGGGTGACAATATACAGCCTTGACGTACTCCTTTTCCTATTTAGAACCAGTCTGTTGTTCCATGTTCCATTCTAACTGTTGCTTCCTGACATGCATACAGGTTTCTCAAAGGGCAGGTCAGGTGGTCTGGTATTCCCATCACTTTCAGAATTTTCCACAGTTTATTGTGATCCACACAGTCAAAGGCTTTGGCATAGTTAGTAAAGAAGGTCTGTCTAGTCAAGGCTACAGTTTTTCCAGTAGTCATGTTATAGATGTGAGAGTTGGACTGTGAAGAAAGCTGAGCACCAAAGAATTGATGCTTTTGAACTGTGGTGTTGGAGAAGACTCTTGAGAGTCCCTCGGACTGCAAGGAGATCCAACCAGTCCATTCTAAAGGAGATCAGTCCTGGGTGTTCTTTGGAAGGACTGATGCTAAAGCTGAAACTCCAATACTTTGGCCACCTCATGCGAAGAGTTGACTCACTGGAAAAGACTCTGATGCTGGGAGGCATTGGGGGCAGGAAAAGAAGGGGACAACAGAGGATGAGATGGTTGGATGGCATCACCGACTCGATGGACGTGAATTTGAGTGAACTCTGGGAGTTGGTGATGGACAGGGAGGCCTGGTGTGCTGCAATTCATGGGGTCACAAAGAGTAAGACATGACTGAGCGACTGAACTGAACTGAGATGTTTTTCTGGAACTCTTCCTTTTTCCATGATCCAGAAGATGTTGGCAATTTGATCTCTGGTTCCTCTGCCTTTTCTAAAACCAGCTTGAATATCTGGAATTTCACTGTTCACATATTGATGAAGACTGGCCTGGAGAATTTTGAGCATTACTTTACTAGCATGTGAGATGAGTATAATTGTGCGGTAGTTTGAGCATTCTTTGGCATTGCCTTTCTTTGGGATTGGAATGAAAACTGACCTTTTCCAGTGCTGTGGCCACTGCTGAGTTTTCCAAAAATGCTGGCATATTGAGTGCAGCACTTTCACAGCATCATCTTTCAGGATTTGAAATAGCTCAATTGGAATTCCATCATCTCCACTAGCTTTGTTTGTAGTAATGTTTTCTAAGGCCCACTTGACTTCACATTCCAGGATTTCTGACTCCATGTGAGTGATCACACCATCGTGATTATCTAAATATCAAGAGATCAATGAAAGTGAGAGAATTTAAAGAAGGAATTTGTGTCTTGCACCCCTATATTTGGTTTCTTTGAGGTTGTTAATTGAAAAGCTAATGCACTGAAAAGTAAATAAAAGTTAATCAATTACAACAGATATATAATAGGAAGATAAAATTATTGTCATGAAATATAGACAAGGTAGTTGATTAACCTACGTTCATGCAAAGCCTTGTGAAACCTGAGGTCTTTAGACTGCTTTGGGTTTTTTGAGCAAAAGAAATAGTCTCTGTTTACCTTCTCTATTTCCTTTTCCTTTTATTTAGCCTGAGCTTAAATAGCCACCATCTTCTTTTGATTTCCTAGAGCCAGGGAAATCATTTTCCTCAGATATATCAGGGACTCCACTGTCCCAAATTCCAAGTCCTACTCTTTTATCAGTTGGCCTTTCTGGGGTTTTTGACACAGCTGAATATTTTCAACTTGAAAATTTCTCTTCTTCTTGCCTGATCTGAGGTCATTCTTTGGTGATTTCTCCAAACTTCTCAAATTATTAATACTTATTTTCAGTCTCTCTTACCAGCTTCTTTTCCTCAAAGCAGTGCTGTTATATTTTTATGTATTCTAGAGTCCTTTTCAGGTCTCCTCCACTGCCACCCTGCAGTTTGCTGAGACTTAGCCACTCCCAAGACTAACTGTCAGTTACATAACAGTGACATCCAAAATTCTCTGGCTTGTGCCTACCTCATTCCTGTGCTCTATTCTAGCATATTCTTCTGCCTACCTCTCAGATATTCTACATGGTACCTCATTGTCTTCTCAAAACCATTTTCTCAAGCCCAAATTCTTTTTTTTTCATTTATTTCTTATCAGAAACAGCTCCAGAGTTCACACAGTTGCTTAAGTAAAGCCAACTTGTGGCCATTTTGGTTTCTTCCTTTTCTTTCACCCACCAAACCAAAATGGCTGCCTACTTTTGTCAGCTCCACATGCTAAGGTTTGCTTTTAAATAGATCTTCCCTTTATCTCCCTTGCTAGTGTTTTAGCTCAGACTTGCATTATCTCCCACCTGCATTGATTTCTTAGGTCAGTCAGAATCACTACCCCCTTTGTGATTTTCCTGTTTTCTGTCCCTCCATCCACCCATTCATCCATCCTCTATGTTATAGCCAGAGTAATTTTGTAGAACTGCAACTCTGATCATATCACTATCCAGATTTTAAATCCTTAAATAGTTGCCAATCACTCTGTAGGTTAATATCCTAGTCAGTCAGTGCAGTAAGAGCAAAGGCAAAGAACAACAGCCACCTGCACCTTTAATTTCCCCTCCACACCCACCCTCAGGCACATATGACTCCTTCCTTCCATACCCTCACAGCCTCAGCATATATCTTATCTTGCATTTCTCTCTCTGTCTTGCTTTTGCACTCATTCTATTGCTGGGGAGCTGTTTGCACTCCTCTAGGATACCATTCACGTGTTTTCCCCTTTAAGAAAACTTTCCTGTGGGTTACTGTTATCTTGGCTGTCTCATGATCTTGTGCACATGCTCCTACCATCACAGCACTTACCAGACAGACGGTATTGTGACCATCTGTTTATCCACCCATTTTTCCCATTAGGCAGAGATCTTAACATTTTTTTCAGATGTGACACATTTCACAGATGACATTCAATAGTGCAACACATTTCCACCAGTATTCCTAATGTGATGGTTATAACTCCACTATTTTTTTCTCCCAGTCAAGAAACATGTTATAATAGGACTGAGAGTGGCAGATGATAATGACCTTGGGTCTGTCCATACACATATGCATATAAATATATTTCAGAATACATTTAGAACTCTCATACTCAAGTTAGACTGTCCAGGTTTGAATCTTATTTGTTTACTTACTACCCAAAATGAATCATTTAACCTTTAGAAGTCCCAGTTTCTTTCTTTGTAAAATGAGAGTTATAACAGTAAAAAAAGACTTTAAGTAGATTAAAAAAAAAACCAAAAACTAAATAACCTAATTCATGTAACTTGCTTAGTATGGTAGTGAGTACCTAAAGTAATCCTAGCAAATATTTGATATTGCTATATTTACTACCATCTGATATGAATTGATCAATTTCTCCTCCAATGGAACATAGTAACCCACTCTTATTTTCTTGCTACAGAATCTGACTTCACATGAGTTCTTCTGTGAAGGGAGAAAAATAGTTATCCTGAGACTTCTGTTAACTTCAGTTGCTATTGAAATTGAAAAAAAAATAATGCCCATAGCATTTGGGCAAAATGGAAAAAACAGCATCAAATACATATTGTTCATACAGTAAGCACTCAACTGTTCCTCCCTTTTCTCTAGGCAAAACTGCCATTCAGGGTTAAAGGAGAAGGCAGAGCTCTTCAAATTTTCTGAGGCAGAACTGTGTGTGGAGAATGATGATATCAGCCTTGTTCAGGAAAACAAAGAGAAAACCACTTCACCAGAAGAGGGTCCATCAACTTGAACACTGAAGAGAAAGAAACAAGCCTGATGATTGGAAAGGAAATTCTTTAAGTGTGAATTGCTTCGAGTACAATATAAACCTTGTCAGTTATGGGATTCCAGCTGTTGTTTTATTGCCTTTAATTTCCCATTAGTGGTTCAATGTCTGGGAAAGGTATCTGGCCTCCAGGAGGGGAAGTAAGGTCGGAACTGTTGTTCCTGTCTCTGCCAACATTTTGAATAGTGTTTAAATGAAGCCATTCAAAAGATCATCTTGTGCCTAATTCTTATAAGGAGTGTCTGTGGCTAAAATAAGCTCTTTAGATGCTTTCTTTCCCTCTTCAGTCTTTTTTCCTCTACACTCCTCTTACCACCACCAGAAAAAGAGATGCTGGTATAATAGGTACGAAAGAGTCATTATAATGTAGTAGCTGTACCTTACTTACCTAGGGTTAAAGGGCATGGAGTGTGTTGGGGTGGAGGGTAGGCTTTATCATCTGACCTTACCTATTCTCTTCCAATGAATTAAACACCTTATGATTGTCTGCTGCCAAAAAGGAGAATGTTCCAGTTGGGTGCACTGTGGTTCTACCACTTACCCAACATATTATTGTTTATCTTGCTGGTGGAATTAAGTTATATTTACTGAAACAGTAGAGTAAGATATTCCTTTATTGATCATTATGAAGACTATGGGTGTCTAGATTCATGCTAGCTGTAGACAGGAGGAGGATGAAAAATAGCATTTAAGCTAAGCTAGCTAGCTAGCTAGATAATTTTTGGACTTATAGTTAAATACCCTTACTTTATACCATCACACTAATTCTCAGAGCACCAATATGAGGCTTGTCATGTTATTTCCATTTGAAGTCAAGATTCAAAATTTCCAAGAAGTGGAGAGCATATAAACTTCAAGTAGAAGGGATAGAACTAGAACTCACATTTAATTAAATTTTAAAAATTCTGTGCTTTTATATCCTTCCAATTTTTCCAAAAAGAGGAAGGTAAAATTTTCTTCTCTTTTGAGCCTAAGAATTTTCACTGCTGAGAAACTTGAAGCAGTAAGAGAAAAAGCTATGTGCCTTGTCACTGATTCTTATGGGCTGGGGTCTTCAAATCTGAATTTACCACTACTTAATGTGTGTGTCCAGAGGCAGTCATCCATGGAGTCTTGCAGGTCTGAACAAGAATTCCTTATTATTTGTATGTTCTATCAAAGACAGTCAGATGTCTATAGATAAGATCAAGAAGACTCCTTCTTTTCCTCATGTGCCTAATTTTCAAATCTTCCTGTGGGGTTTCTGGGGTCAGGTAATGAAATACAGGTGCATTCATTCCTCTGACTGCCACATTGTGAAGGTTACAAACATTTGGTTAGAATATTCAGTACTTATAAATGTTAACCTTGTAATAGCAGCATTCTTATTATTCCAAACCCTGGAGTCAGGATTTCCTTGTGCTGAGCACTAAAATGATAAAATGAGCCATATTTTTTTTCTGTTTAATCACAGACACAATGGTCACCTTAAAAAGCCCAAGGGTTAAATCCATTGCAGTAAGATAATAGAATATATAGATGGAAACACACAATAGCAGTTAACACCTGAAAGGTGAACTTAATTCTATGAAAAATGTGTTTGAAGCTGTAGTTACAGAGCAGTCACTTATCAGTTTCCACTCATGGCCTTTATTTGGAAGCAGCAATCAGCAACTATTAACTGGGACATGTTTTCTATTAAGCAATATACAAATATTGTTGGTCCTGTATATACTATTCACCCTGACTGACTTAGCTTTATGCATTTCAACTATTTCTAGTTAATGGATGGGTTATTATGGTGTTTTGTTTTTAATCTTGCAATTTATACTAATGACATCCCCATTATAAACTCATTCCCCAGCTGGCCTTTTTTGAAAAATAATATACAAACAGTTACATTTTTGGCAATATTTTCTCCATACCATTCCATAGCAGATATCAAAAGTCAAAATACTGCAGTTTTTCAGAGATTACTGTCACGTATGGCCCCCATAGCAGGGTCGAGGCAGATGGTAATACAGAAGGGGCGGGAGACCCCGCCTCCCATGTTCTCACAAAACAGAGCAAAGCAAGCGTTACTTTGCCAACGCCTTGTAATATTTGGTCCCAAATAAAGTTGGACCTTGTCCTTCTGTTTCTCTATCTTTTCCCCACCTTCTGTGTGGAGTCCATGTCTCTCTCAGTCACCATGCTGTTATAAAAACTCTGCCAATACAGGCATGTGTACAAGGCCCAGATCATCAAATCCAGGCATAGGAGGAACCAACATGGCATTCTCTCTTGCCAAACCATTGCAGAAGTCAGCACCTCAACATTATGGCTTAAATAATTTTTCCAAAATGGATATTCTAAAATTCTCTTTATCAATAATTTTTGTTGATTCTTGATCAATCTGAAAATTTCTCTTTATCTCTAACTGAAAGTCAGGTCTACATGATAGGTAATTTTTGAGTTATATAAAATTTAATTAAATAATACAAGTAGTTAGCTCATGAGAGTAGCATCCTGAGAGATGGAATTTTAAGAGCATGATAAAACTTCTGTTATCAGCTCAAAACACTGATTTGCTTAAAATAGTGTATCTTCATATATATCTTCATACCTATAATCAAGGCATACATAGCCTTTCATGGTAGTAAACCTTACTATGATCCTTACAATAGAAATATGAATAGAAACCTTAATTTATAAATGTTTTAGTGGCATTGTCCTTGCCACAGCTACTAGCCTCTGTGTTGAGTTTTCTTAACTGTATGATTTGTTTCTTTTAAAGGACTCCAAAATATAATTTAAGGAAAAGGGGTAGTTTGAAATATTTCTCCACAAATTCCATCATTTTAGAGAGCAAACTTGGGTAAGATGTGCAGGTTCCTTATTCCTTTAAATAGAGTTGTAGAGTGATGAAGTGGGAAATACAATGTGTAGCCCTGCCTGGCAAAAATTCTGAAGCAGAAAAAAAAAAAAAGAAGAAGAACTGATCCCAGTGTTTTCCCTTACTAAACTTCTTTTCCTTCTACAATTTTTTCCTTTGCTGTCAGTGATGTCATGCTCATTATGTATTTCATCCCTATCAAAAACTGCTCTTAAGATGCATCCACATCAAACTGGAGTTATACATTTTCCATTCAGCTTATGTTAAATCAGTCAATGTATGACCTCCCTTGAGAGAATTGCATTTTGCTCCTTATCTATAAATACTAAGAGAGAAGCTTTGAAAATCGATATAAAATCATCAAAGAGTGGTAATGAACCTTTAAAATATATTGTGTTTTCTTAAATTCTATCCATTCATTTATTCTTATTCTTCATATATATATGTAAAATATATAAAATATATTATATGTTTATTAAATATATATATAATATATAAATACATAATATATTTAAAATATGAGCCTGGTGGGCTGCCGTCTATGGGGTCACACAGAGTGGGACACAACTGAAGTGACTTAGCATAGCATAGCATAGCATATATGTAAAATGTATAAAATATATATGTAAAATATGTAAAATATATTTATATGAATTCGTATATTTATATATATTTTATATATATATATGCATGTCTCTGTGCTCTGGGTGCTATAGTAGGTGTTAGGAATCAATAAAATATGGTTCTTCCTGAAAGTGACTTACCCTAGCAATGTAGGAAATGAGGAAGTAAAAGAAATAATGTATCTGAAATAGATAATTATAGATATAATTGTATAGCCTATACAGAGTGAAATGAAGATGAAAAAGAAGAAAGAGAGCAATCTAGGATATCTGATAAAACAAGTCAGGCCAAGCTTCGTGAATGAAGTTCTATTTGAGCACAGTGTTAGAAGAATTGTACATGTCTGCAGGAAAGCAGAAGGGTTATATAAGAGTACTCAAGGCAACAGGGTTGAAGGGACAGAGGAGGAAACGGTCTTAGGCAGAGAAGAGACGTGACCAGAATAGTTTTGTCAGCAGCACAGTGAAAATAGATTGAATAGAACAGGGCTGGGAGCACAGAACATCAGTAGTAAATACTTGAATCATCCTTTCCAACAGAAACTGAATATAATCAGTAACAACGGGAAAGCTAAGGGAGATTGAGTAGATAGAATCAACTGGATTTGGTCCTCAGTTGAATGTGGAGAATGAAAAAGCAGATTGGGAGAAATTTCAGGTTTCTGATGGTGGTTGGCATTTCACTGAGACAGGGAACACTATGCAGAGATCAAGTTCTGTAGGAAAAGATGAGCTAAGCTGACGGCATGAAATTAGGAGTGTGAGTGAGATATCCAGGGGGATTGCTTTGTAGACATTTGATTGTCTCTGGTGCTCAGAAGAAAGGCTGAGTCCACAAGTACAAATACGGGTCACCAGCAGCAAAGGGTCAATGCTTCCTTCACAGTGATTGCCCAGCAAGCACTTGGAGAGTGAAAGAGAATGACTGTTGGAACACTGCTGAATGTAGGCATTTAGAGAGGGAAGGGAGTTATCACTGGAGAAAACCAAGAAGAAATAGTCACAGTTATGGAAGGAGAGGTAGAGGTGAGGGAAAGGAAGAGGAATTATGGAAGATAACAGAAAAGAGACTATAAAATGTGAAATTGTTAAATAAGAGTTCAAGTGACAAAAGGAAACACTTATACGGAAAGAGAGAAAGGGAAGGTGGGAGACAGGGAAAGAAGAAAGGAGAAAAAGGAGGAAGAGTTTGAGGAGGAGGGGAGGGTGAAGTAAGAGGAGGGGGGAGGAGGAGGAAGAGGAGAAGAAGAAGAAAGAAGGGAGAAGAAACACAGTAAAAATATTTTGTCCTTACTGAATTTTTTCAATGAAAGATCAGACTGGATGTGTATGTTGAAGTGACAATGATAGGAAAGGACTGAAAGAGCAAGACTAGAGAGACTGGAAGGAACACAATCACATTTGGATTTGGGACTTGTGTGTGTGACAGAGTGTCAGAAGATGAAGTCAGCATCCAGGCCATGCTAAGGAGCTTGAACTTTATCTCAAAGTTAACATCAAAGCATTTCAAGCAGGCAGAGATAATTTTAGGGCTGTGCTTTTGAAAGAAGGTTCTGACAGCTGTGTGGAGGAAGGCTGGACAAAAGCCAGCCTATGAATGGAGATCAGTCAAGAGGTTGGTGAGATCCTGGCCAGGGAAGATGAGGACTTTCATGAGGGTATGCAAAGTGGGCACCAACCCCATGACCACTCTTGCCCATTTTGTTATCTGCCTTTGAGATACTGTTGTTCTTCTGTAGATTCTGGTGTCCCCAAAATAGACATCGTTGTGAGCCACCAAGCATTTGTCTAAGTTAGCTCAGACGGCGGATATACACCATTGTAACATGGTATGTTACCCTTGGCTTTCAACAGAAAACAGTTTCTATTGTCCTTCTGCCTGGCCACAGCTGCAATCTTGAAGGAGGACTGCAGTTTCAAAGCTGGAATTTTGCTCCCCAGGGTGTGCTTTTCACCTGAGCCCTACGCATGGCAGGCCTGCAGCACACAACCTCTAGATCATACAAGGAGGTTCTATCCTAACAGTGTCTGCACTGTCCTTCTTCTGTCGTCTCGGGTTCAGACAGGTGACTGATATATTAAAAGCAGTGGTTCTCAACTAGAGGAGTGTCCTCCACTTGAGGACATTTGACAGTTTGGCTGTAACAACCAGTGGCTTGCTGTTGACATTTATAGACAGAGTTCAAGGATGCTGCTAAATATCCTACAGTGTACAGGATAGTCCCCTGAAATAAAGAATTATCTAGCTTGAAATGTCAAAACTGCTAAGGTTAAGAAATTCTGCTTTAAAGGATTGATATATTCATTTTCTTAGGATAAGTTTTTTTTTCTTATTACTTATTATAATAAGTGTATATTTGGGGTTATATATTTCCAAACTTTTATGAATCTGCTGTAAAGTGAAATGGAGAACTGAATCAATTGTTTGGATATGTCAAACAAAAGTTCTAAAAGAGTATTTACTCATTATTATTACTCTAATCACTATAAAAAATTTTAATGGTTCAAACCATGCATATAGGAGCTAAAATCTCCTCTTTAGTTGCATCTTGAGCCATGAATGGATAAACAAAGACTGAACCATGCAAGTAGATTACCTTATCAGATTTTGACTGAAAACATTTTCAAGGGCCATGTAAACTTTTCATCCATATATTCAAGCTCTGGGGAGCTGTAGAGGATAAATATTTTCTGTTGGAACAAGATCCAAAGAGCAAATGCCTTAACATTTGTCTGTGTGCATTGAGATTTAGGACACAAGTATAGGACACTGACTATATTGAAAAATAGTCATTATCCAGCAGCTTCTCTCTAGAATATTACCTTCGTATCTTTTTATTTGCTCAGGAAAGAGATTGTGTGCTATAAACCTCTCTTCCAAGATATTTCGAGGAAAGAACAAATTCTGGCAGAATGCAATAGACTTATGCCTTTATAAGATAGAAGACAATTCACACATCCCACAAATACTAAAAATGTACTAGGTTTTTATTAGAAGGATAATCTGTCTTCTTAGCAAAACTTCACTTCAGTTTTGCCCCATTCTGGCTTCCATTTTTTGAGCCATTATTTATGATATTTAAAAACAAAATTCAAACAAAACACTGCATTTGTCGTCAACTAAAGCCTATGTCAATGAGGCAGATATTTAAGCATTCATAATTCAAGCAAATGGTTAAAATGGAATTTTCTGTGAGAATTAGGTATTTTGCACTTAAACAAGCCAACTTTTTTGAATTAATATAAAGACCAACCAGTCCCATAGGAAATCTGAGAGGTATTCTGGGTTGGAGTTTAAGATCACTATGTTTTTTCGCTTGGCAGAATGATGACCAGAACTCTTCTATCCAAGTTGCATCTGAATATGCTTTTAA